>NW_008607581.1:29537-29776 GCF_000691845.1 Merops nubicus | reverse complement strand
GTGATGCAGAGGGTTGTGAAGGCTCCTTGGAAAGGGGGAGCTCCTGGCGGGAGCGGGGAGACCTGTGTCAGCCGCTCGTGCCGAGCGAGGGTCCCGTGAGAAGCATCCGCTGGGGGGGCTTAGGAAAACATTTGCCTGCCATAGATCCGTTATCTGAAGTTGTGAAGCTGTATCTATAGAAATGAAACCATCTCTGAAACGAGCAGGATGTAAGTGAGACTGCCCCTGGCTGAAGAATG
>NW_008607581.1:2623-29525 GCF_000691845.1 Merops nubicus | reverse complement strand
AATTATGAAAGAAATTACTCAGGGCATGCACAGATACTACTTAGGCTACAGGAGAGTGTGCTCTGGGCATAATCGTGGGTTTATTATTGTTATAATCATTATACACTGAAACTTCTGCACAGCAATTATCTAATGCACCAGCTAAAACCAGATGCCTAAAAGAGAGGTTGGTTTTTGTTTTTTTTTTTTCCTTCTTTTTTTAAGTTCAGTTGCAGAAAAAAAAATGACTGGGAAAATAGCTTTATGGGTTTTCCAGATTTTTTCCTCAATAATTGTGGTATCTAACGTGCTTCGGTTCCAAGTTAAAAGATGAGGGTTTTGAACCGTAGGTCCTGCAAGCACAACTTTGGCTCTGCTCACCACTTCACACATCATCACGGGTAATGAGGGCTCTACCCCTAGTTACCCTTCTGCTGCCCTGCTCCCCTCAATTACTTTGCCTGTGTGGTTGGAGCTGCCTAAACCATTGCATTGATTATGTGCAAGAGAGAACAGGATCCAGCTCTCTCTCTCTGGACTCTCTTGGTTTTTGCAGCAATAGCAGAAGACTTTCCAACTTTTTCCTTTCGGCTGCTGAAGTCAGAAATTCTGACTCTGAAGATGCCCCAGAGAGAAGCAGTGAGATGGGAAGGGGAAATTTCAGAGGAGAGTGGCCCTGGAGAGCCTCAGGGCAGCTGAAATCTTGCTGAAGACTGCGTGGCTGACAGAGGAGGGTCCTTGGAGATGGGTGATTTTTGTACAGATGTGGGAATAGCAATCACCCAACTCCTTCCAGGGTGGCTGGGCTGGAGGAGGAAGCTGCCTGGCTGGCAAGAATTCAGTTGCTTGATCAGTGACTGATTTATGATGCATGGGGCCAGTTGATGCTGTCTGAAAGAAGCCTCCTCTCCACCCTGCCTGCAGCTAGCATTCAGCCCTGGCTTGAGGGCGGGTTGGATTTGGGCCTGTATTTTGGCTGTAGAAACACTAAAAGATTATCCTGGTGTTCAGAGATTGGGCAGGAGTGATGACTTACTGCCTCTTGCCAGGTGTTGCACAACACAGGTTCTCCCCATGGGTTGGTGATTCCTCATCCTTTTTTAGAGGTGAGTGGGGCTTAAAATCTTCTCATCCCACTAGTCCAGACGAGTGCCTGAGAGTCAAGACACTTCAGCTCATCTGGAATCTCTTACCTGTCTAGAACTGATCCGAGATTTAGTAGGACAAAACTTTCTTGTGCAGTTCCTGCTGTATTTCTGCTGTCCAGTTGGACTGATGGTATCTCAGGCCTCCTTGGGATTAGTCCTCATTTCCTTGCTTGGTCTTGTCAGGAGACAGGAAGCTCAGGAAATGAGAAATAATTGAATCAGTTCTTACAAATTGGTTTGACTCGGATCCAGTGTGAAGGATGGGACGAGTCTGAGGCTCACATTTCCATGAAGCATTTCTCTGTCTACCAGAACAGAGTGCAGAACTTCATTAATAATTACAGCCCCGAGGTCCTGTAGAGCAGAATGGGGGTTGACATGGTGGTTTACTTCTAGGTGATAATCTAAACCAAATCCATTAGATCCTCCAGGATGTCGAGATGTCATAATAACCTAAGTGGCTTTGGGTATTTTGTCAGTGGTATTTATATCTGGAGATCAGAAATTCATTACTCACCAATACCCAGTAGTGATAAGGGCAAGAAGAGACCAGAAAGTGATGTTTGCTGAGTATTTTTTTAGTAGTGGTTCTCAGATTGTCTTTACTATGCTTTTCTATATTGTTTTGTTACCTTTGGAGAGAAAAGGGACCAGGCAGCTGGACTTGCTTTTGTTTACTATGCTTCAATATAGCCAGAGGCTTTTTGGCTTCCATGCTATAGAAATAATTCTGGTCTACTGCTGTTATTTATTGTTATTAAGAGCTTTCCCCTGGGAGATGGACCTCACCTGGGGAGGTGTCAGACTTGGTGGAACCAATCCATTCCCCTCCACCTTCCAGCAGTTGGCAGTTGGCAGAGCCAGGGTGGGTAGCAGAAGAGTCAGCTGGCAGGAAATCCCTGGGATCTGTCTGGCAAGGAAGGTGCTCCAACAACTTGAGGTCGTGGCTGATGATGCCAGTCCCACCCATAGCCCTTCTCATCCACGACTCTCTGAAGGGCCCGAGGCTCCAGAGGGGACCATTTCTCCTGCACATACACCCTGCTGCTTCCAGCCAGCTCCCTGGCTTCTGCTGCAGCTTCACGTGGGATTGGCAGTAGGGTTGTCTGGGCTGTCTTTTGAGAACATTTGGAAATCAAGCATTTGTCTTGATGAAGTTATTCCATCATGTGCAGGCTATCAGGTTCACATCCAGGATTCTTTGAGATCAAGGCACTTCCTGTTATTTCAGAGTGTAACCAGGCTGCTGCTTGGATGGGATTTGGGTTATTCTTGATGGCAGGCGATCGTAGACATCCAGTTTTTATTGTGCCAGCAGTTTATGGATGGGTATTCATGTCACTGATGAAGAAGTGAATGAAATTCAATAGTCCCTGCAGGGCTCTTGCTCAGCTGCTGGAAGCCTTTGCCACTTGGAGGAGAAGTGTTTGAGTTTCTATTGCTAAGCAACGAAAGGATTAAACAGTACCTGGACATCACCCCCCTCCCAAGCCCTCATACCCCTCCATGGAGAGCTGAGTCTTGTGGCCAGAGACTGTGTTCCTCAAGGAGAACTTCTCCAGGGTGTAGTGGTGGAGGCAGAGGAACCTAAGAGGAAGTTTTCTTTTCTTTCCCAATTCCTGTTGTTCTTATGGATTCTTCTTGTGGTGCTCCCAAAGCCTATCTGTGACTGAGGAGTGGAAATGAAGATGTAGGAGGTCTCTGTAAAAACACCCTTGCCAAAGTCTTTTGGAAATAAGTTTACACGTCAGGAAGATGGGCTGAAGCCCCATGAGACAGCGAGAGGAGAACGGATGTGTCAAAGCAGACATCCCTCAGTGGATGGGTTTAGTCTGAGCCATTTTTGTGGAAAATTCCTTTGTCTCAGTTGGAGTACTCAGGGGATTTAAGTAGGTGGCCTGGCCAAGCAGTAAGGAAACAGAAGGATCCTGTAAGACAAGATGCCCACTGCCATTGGCACCAAGGACACTAGCAATGAGCAGGGGTACTTGGCCAGTGGAAGTGTCTTCAAGTTGCTAAAACTATCAAAATACCAGGTTCTGTGGCTCTGACTGCAGTTCATCTTGCATCCACTTGGATGCCCAAAGCCTCTTCATTGCTCATTGGAATGGTTAGAAATACTCATAATAAAATGCATTTATTGAAGTTAAAAAAATAATAAAAACTTGGAGATGTCCTATCCCATCTCTTCCAAAACATCTAAAACAAAATCTAAAAGATCATCACCGAACTTGTAGTCAGATCTGTAAGACTTATTAAGTGGACAATCTTACCTGTAGCATTTCCTAATTTCTAATTCATGGAATTTGCAATTTTAAGTGCGAATGTATTTTATATTATTTTATGATTTATTTATACAGTTCTTTTTAATATATACTGGAATTAGAAATGGAGCATGGAGTCAAGGTGCTTCAGCTGTCCATGGATAAGTGGGGTCTCTTCAATTCTTTCAAGTCCTGAGCACTCCCTGTTATCACAAAGACCTTCTCCAGCAGTGTTGTCAGGCAGGTTATTTCTAGTGCTTGAAGCAAGTTGAGGAACCAGGAATTAACTGTGGATGGTGCTGATCTCAGGCTCAGTTTCTTTGCTGCTTCTTGTCCCTCTAGTGAAGCATAAAGTGGTTTTCGGATGCCCCGTTCAGTCCTGGCAGCTCTGCACCCCTCTGCAGAGGAGTGAGTTGTCCTTTGAGGGAGGGGAGCAGGGGAGCTGAGCTCCAGAGCAGTAGCAGAACAATGCCATTAAAATTCCCTTTGTGTGACAGCGTTCATCTTAATTACTGCTTCTTGTTATGTGCAGAAATTTGGGTTTTTTTTTTAACACAACAATGTTTTAGACTGAAGATGTGCAGCATGGCTTTTGCTTTTTGGTTGGGGTTTTTTTTCCCTTTTAACAATGAAACAACCAACCTCGTTAGGTATCAGCTTTTTAAGTCTCACCACAAAGGCAATTAGCATTCAGGCTGAGCATAAAATATGTTTTCTGTGTTAAGGACCTCACAAAATTGGCTGCTGCACTACAGATTTCTTGTAAAAGCCTGTAGATAACTCTTCTTTTTTTTTTCCTGTGGGCCTACCAGTAATTCCAGTGGATGGGACAGCTCCATTTGTGGGTCACTGATCTCTAAAAAGCAGAGGAGTTACTGAAGATTAAGCAATAATGGGATGAAACAATGTAAATATCATTTTTTGGACAGAATGCTAGAAAAAAATTCCAATCCAGCCTTCTACTAAGTGTCAGTTGAGTTTGTTTCTGAAGTGAGATGATGGAATTCCAGTTTTTAATGAAAACCAAGTGACGTAGCCGTGGAGAGCACACTGGGGCAGAAGTGATTTTTTTTTGTCCTGTACCTGTCCCCAAGACCCACAGAAGTGTTCCTTTGGGGTGTAAGTGGTAGAATGGGATATTTATTCATTTCTAATAGGCTGGAGGACAAGAAGGCTTGTGTCAGATGTGGTGGCAGAAGAGAAGATGCCTCTCTGTAGCGTAGTCACTGGAGTCAGTGGTTTCTCACCTCATCCCATGGCAGGAATATTAAAGCTTTTCTCACCTTGGCTCATGTTAGGTAACCAGGGCCAGTCTGATGCAGCACTCCCCCATGCTGCATCTTCATGACATGTTGTCTGGCAAAAACTACACCAAAAATGGAGCAAAGAGAGCACCGTGAACCCCTCACACAGAGAGCTCAGGGGGAGACAACCGTGTCCAGGAGCCAGGTGGCTTTAGGAAGAAATCCTCAAAAATAAAATCTTCTGGAGCAGTCCATGCATCACCCACCTCTCTGTGTCCCAGTTGGACCAGGACAGGATGGAAAGGCAGAAAAAAAATCATCCACAAGTGGAATAAGCTTTGAGTCACAGGAAAGCGTCACTCAAGAAAGCAGATTTTTTTGGCCAAAATAAGGCCATCAAGGGACTCCACTGAGTGTTACATCACAGATCTGCTCAATTCTGTAGTGTGTGCATTTCAGCAGTTAATAAATGGACTGCTGAGAGGCTGAATATCATTGGTATTTATGCATCTAAGTGATAACTGACTCAAATCAAGATTACTTGAAGGAATGGACTTGACTTTGAAAAAGACTGGATTTCTGCTGGACTACAGAGAATTCTCCTTCTCAAATGAAAAAATCAGCAAATGGAAAAAAAAATGCTACTTGATAGCATCAGGCTTTCAGTAAATGGTGTAGACAAAAAGCTGCTTGAAATAAATGTGGAGGTAAATAGGTGCTGGCATCCAACCTGAACGATGAGGTGTCCTGGGTACCCTAAAAGAGTTAAAACCAGACACACAGGAATGCACCAACAATGCCTTTATGTTTATGCTTCTCAGAAGCCAAATCTTTATAATGATCATTTTGTGGAATGTTTGTGTTAAGATAAACTCTATATTGGTAGCAGCTTCAAAGTAGAGATGGGGGATAGATGCTGGAGCTAATGACTGTGGAACAAGAGCAGAGGGCAGAATGTGTTGATGTAGGGACTTGCTTCTTGGGTTGGATATTTCCATTCAACAACCTCAATACAGTGTGAAATAGTTCTTGAGTTGTAGGTGACCTTAATCCTAGATGGTTTCTTCAAGAAACTGATGATCTGTTTAAGACTAACAAATGTTACAGAGCCTAACATGCCTTCAAAGATACGAGTACTGCAGGGAGTGGGGATGGTGCTGAGGAATAAAACACAGGAAGAAGGTCATTAAATACAGCCCTCCCTCCTTGACATGACAGGCAACAGAAGGACAAGAAAGTAGCCTGTAATTAAAGCACTGATGGCATCCAGAATCACACACAGCACTTAGAAAAACACAGAAAGAGCTCTTTTGAGAACAAGAAGTACCTGTGTCAGACAAGAGTCACTTAAGAGTCAGACGGAGTCATTAATGTCAGCTTCTCCTGAAATTATTTAATCAGTTCTGATGGAGGTGGAGGGGGAAGAAACAGGATTGAGACAGGTCATCTGTGGGGATTTCCATGCCAGACTTTCTCTCTGAATATTTTATGAATCAGCTGAGTGGGTTTGTGGCAGTTGTTTTTGTTATCTGGTGTTTTATTCTATTAGTATTGATCTTCAGAAGGGAAAGGTGCTGTTGGAGCAGTGTTCTGGGAATGGGGTGTGTGCTTACCTGTGTGGAGTCCTGTGCCATGGCCTCACCTCTCTGACTGATGCTGGGAAAAAAAAAGCCCAGCCTTGTATTTAGCAGTCATGCAGCATTAATTTATTCTAACAACATATAGGCAAATCTTCAGAAATCTTTGGGCATGTCGAGGTGGGAGGCAGATGGGATGTCTGGTGATGCTCCCATCGTGTCCCTGTCATTGCAAACCACTGCTGCAGCCAATTGCTGTCTTTATTCTTCCCTGTTTATGCCCCTGTGATGGTGGGATGAAGTGTTTCCACTGTGCTCTGCAATCACTGTCTGACTTTTCTGAGGCATCTTCTGAGGGCAGGGACACATGGCCCAGTCATTAAACAAGAAGTGAGAGGCTGTGGAAGTTTTTGCATTACCTCTCTGCTCCTGCAGTTGGGTTTAATGGAAGGGAAGCCCAGAAGGGACTAATTAGCCTGTGCACACAATCAATATAACTCCACATTTCTTCATGCTTAGGTGGCTGAAGCTGAGCACCTGGCAGGGGTGGTGCACACGTGTTCCACTGAATTCCTTCCACCTTGCAGAGGATGTACTTTGAGTTTTCCAGGCTGGTTTCGTCTCTAATTGCATCTTAGTAATCAAACCCAGATTTTCAGCTTCTATAAAGCAGCCTAGTGCTATTTATATTGATTATTTTTTTCCTGCAATAGATGAGTTTTTATAGTGGTTTGCAATGACAATTAAATGATTAAAGCACAGAGAGGATGAAGTTGTATAACAGCAGATAGAGCCATAATGACTATAACTGTAATTTTACTTCTAATAGAGTGAAAGAGGTTTGATGCCACAACCCAAAATTGAATCAAGCTTTCACTCAAGCATAACATTCACAGAAGCACTGTTTTCTTCAGTTTTACATCCATATACAACATTTGCTGGTATTATGCATGCTCTGAGGTGCATTAATTTGATTGAAGAAAGTCCTGTGGTCTGTCTTGGACGTACCACACTGCTCAAGGGCCAGCTGCAGGGCCAGGGATCAAATCCAGCTCTTGGTGGGGCAGTCCTGGTGCAGAGCAGCTCATGCAGCCACAGATCCTCTTTTCCCTGCAGCCCACAACACTCCTTCAATCAAAACAGGCTCTACTGGCAAAGGGATTTGCTTTTGCTGATGGAGAAACACCATTAAAAGTCATTTTCTGGCTTGTGTTTTTACGGACATAAAAGCTTCTTGTGTGGATTTGGGGGTTTTATGGATATTTTCTGTATTGCTTTCACTCTGGCTGTTTGTCTACCTCTGGAGACCTCTCTGTGTGTGTTACAGAGGTGTCAATATTTTTGTCAGCTCTTCCAGTGGATTTACAGCAAGAAGCTGTGTCCAGTGAGAGGTGTTTTGAGGGCTGAACATGCAGGAGGTGTTGTACTCCTAAAATCCATGCCACTGTTCTGGGCAGGGTAAACCTGCTTGAAGACATTGCCCATCCTTTTTCATATTTAGCTTAAATTTTCCACTTCTTGGTTTCATTCTGTAGTTCTTAGAGTGACTGTTCCTGGACCTTTGACCATCTATGGTTCAGTCTGAAGTCTGAATCACTCACTTTTTGTTTGCTTTCCACCCAGATTCAGCTTTGCACCCACCCCCTTCACCAGAGATGTTGTTTCCCTCCCATGTTTTCTGGTTTGCTGGCACCATTTGAATTCCAAAAAGGCAAAAACCTGGATGCAGTGTCCCAGATGGGATCCCACCAAGAGAGGTTTCCTTCAGCTTGATGTTTCTTCGTGGGCTTCCCCACATCCTGGTGGTCTGGCTGCCTTGTCACAGGGCAGTGCTATAGGAAGCAACTCCTGTGGCTTTTTTTCCATGCTCCATGGTCTCTGCCAGTGTTGATTTCTCGTCGGCAGGCTGGAGAATCCCTGATCTGCCTTGACCACCCATGGTACCAGCATCACTTCTGAAGCAGCTGGCGTGTCCCACGCAGCCCCAGTGCCACCGAGGTCGTGCTGACAGAGCTGTGATCACGAGGAGCACACTGTGGGGCTACACCCACTTTATTGTTTCCCATTCAAAGAAATGTGGAAAATTGCCTTAGGTAGAATCTGAGCTGTGAGGACCCACCAGGGATAGTATAAAAAGCAGAAAGGATAACTTCAGCCTGAGCTGTCCTGTGTGATCATGGCTTATTTTTTTTACATTGCCATAAAATTCCTGCTCCTCCTATCTATGCCTAGGTCCCTGCAGAGAGGAAACAAGGGGGATGCATTTATTCCTGGAGTTGCCTTTAGAGTTTGTGGCTGAGCTGACGTGGGGATCAGCATCGCTGGCAAGCCAAGGGGACGTTGTGCCCTGGGGGACACCAGCACTGCCAAGGAGTCCTGGTTTCCATGCAGGCAGACAGACAGGCTGCCCTGTGCTGTCACAGAATGATGGATTCGTGTGCCAGGACCCTTTCCATGTGCTTGGGGCCGTGTGAGTGCTGTGCTTGCCCTCCAGGCAATGCCACACAGCACAGATGGGGTTTGCATGCAAGAAACCTGATGGTTCTTTGATCATCACTTCGTTTTACCTCAAGAAACTGGATGATCATAGTCAACACCTTTCCCTTTGAGGTGCTGCACTTCGGTGAGGTTTAAGATGTTCCTGTGCAAAAAGCTTTAAAGGATTTGTTTGAAAAAAGAAGTATAATCTGCTTTTGGTGTGGCTTGATAAAGAAATAACAATATTTGGTGCTCCTGTGACTTCACCTGCTCATTCTCTAAGCCAGATTAGTCAATTCTGGTAGAGTTTAAGATAGCAGGAGGATGTCCTTCACTGGTTCCTCTCCTGACATAGGCAAATGGGGTTTCTACCTGCTAACAACATCTTCGGTGCCTTCCAACTATTTCGTAAAGATATTTCCTGATAAGTGACAAATAGTGGATGTGCTGCTCTGTGTGTGGGTGGGACATAAATGTGGAAGGTCAGCAGGTCCAGAACTGGTAACA
Organism: Merops nubicus; assembly: GCF_000691845.1. Classification (NCBI taxonomy): domain Eukaryota; kingdom Metazoa; phylum Chordata; class Aves; order Coraciiformes; family Meropidae; genus Merops; species Merops nubicus. The sequence goes on along the minus strand of NW_008607581.1, from coordinate 20,328 downwards.
GAGAGAGGAGGATCACAAATGTGTGTTTGTGAAGAGGTTTCTGCTGTATATAGTAAATATAGTAAAATTAAACCTACAAAAGTTGAGTTACTGTTCTATGTATTTCTACCAATATCACTCGCTTGGTCATGAGAAGTTTTACAGGTCCTAGGGCCTGGAAAACAGCTCTGGGCTTGGAACATAAGTTCCTTTTCTGGGCTTGGCATGGCATCTTCACAAAGGGCTTGGTTTTAGTGATGATCCTCACTGTCATCTCTAAGGAAAAGAAAAATACAGGCGAGTTTTAACACGCTGCCCACAGCTCCCTGTGAGAGTGTGATCTCTGCTCCCTTTCTGCAGAGGTGCAATGTCCTGCTGGTTGGGAAGCATGGCAAGACCTGCCCGTTGATGCTAGTGCTGGTGGGCTGCCCAGGCATCGCCCAGAGCACTTGCAAAAGCTGAGGAATGTCTCCTTGCTCCTGCCCTCCTGACAAGTCCTTCACTTTTCAGCAGGTCCTTCAAGCCCCACTGATGTCCTCTCTCAGCGTGGCAGGGCTAGGGAGGATGGACAGGAGAAGCCATATTTACACCATGCCTTTGTCCACACAGGTGGGTTCATAATCTTACCAGGGTGACTTTCAGAGTCCAGGGGACACTTCTGCAGCTGTTAGTCCCAACTGCAAGTGGTCCTTGAAGACAAGACAGTAAATCCTGGCTTTGGTTTGCTTGAGCTAAAGCAAAGACCTTGAATCACACCTGGGACCTGGCCCTGAAAACCTGAGCAACACTTTAATTGTTCAGTTAATGTGGATGATCACATGGGTAAATCTAGATGTGTTTCTCCTTTGGTGCAGGTATCCAGTAACAGTGTGAATTTAGCCCATGTCTGATGGGTCACAAAGGAATTTTACCCCCAAATATAGGATATTCTTAGCTGAAATACCAGCTGGGTTTCTTTTGGTAGACTTGGGGTAGCTGGAGATGGTGATGGCTCTTACCCAGTCCAGCTACACTGTCCTGCATCTGAAGATGTCTCATTTTGCTCCTCTCTCCTCCTTCTTCATCTATTGCTTTATTTGCCAGTCTGTACAGTCTTTCCAGCCCTTGTTCCTCATAAACCAGTCACATTACCCACATTTTACTTTATTAAAAAAAACCCCAAAATACCCAAACGGATGATGGAAGCCATCAGGTGTCACCTTTTGTCAAAGGAGCATGTGCTTCTTTAGACATCACTTCTTTCCTCCATATATATGAATCATATGCAATCACAAAATGATAGTTTGTGATCCTTGGAGAAGTAAGGAGGGGGATCAGCCGAACTGCTCCCTTGGGCTTCTGGAGGACAGGCTTGGGCCTCTTTAGGAGACTGGTTGACAGAGTCCCTTGGAGGCAGTCAAGAGGAAATGGCCTCAAGTTGACCCAGGAGAGGTTTAGGTTGGCTATTAGGAAAAATTTCTTCCCCAAAAGTGTTGTCAAGCTCTGGAACAGGCTGCCCAGGTGAAGTGCTGGGCTTCTCCTGTCCAGCCTGGAATCAGGGTTGACACATGGATGATGTCCACAACCAGGCAGGAAAGACCTTCCTCTTGGTTTTATCTCAAGGCCTGGCTAACCCTGGGTGAAAACCAGTCAGGAGACCACCACCAGGTAAAGTTACCAGCAGAAAGGCTGGCTCTGGTTGTAGTGGGTGGTGGAGGTTGGGTCTGTGGTGGATGTATTAGGTGGGCTTTCCTGTTATTGGGAGAGCTTCCTTGTCCACTGCAAGCAGAATTCCCAGTGATGGGGGGACAACATCAATAAGGCCAGACAGAGGATTATGTCTGTAATGATGCAGTTTCTTGGCAATTACTGTATGATTTGGATTAGGTTGATGACCTGGCTTGGTTTCTGACTTGGCTTGCTCCTTTCTTTGCTTTGTCATATTCTGTGAGTGAATGCATTGATCTGTTTGTTCCTCTGGTTTTTAGCCACCTCATATCTTCCCTGTGTACCTTAGCATGGGATGGAAAGCTCTGGCCTCTGTTAATGGGCATGCAGTCAGTAACAGAGCAGGGCAGTGGTGGAGTCTCCACCCCTGGAGGGGTTTCCAAGCCGTGGAGATGTGGGGTGAGGGACACGGGGCAGTGGGGACCTGGCAGTGCTGGGGGAATGGTCGGAGAGGATGATCTTAAAGATCTCTTCCAACCAAAATGATTCCTTGATTCTGTGTGGTGGGGTCTCACTCAGTTCAGACTTTTGTCTTCTGCAGTTTCACTGGAGGATGGAAAGTGCTGTTTGCAAAAGATCCATTACTCCAGACAGGGAAGAGGAGATTTCTGTGCCAGGTCCTTCCCTATCCATACCCAGCTCTTCCTCTGTCTTGCTGGATCATTCTTTGGAGGTTCATTGTTTGTCTTGGTGCAATATCCCTGTCTGGTAAATTGGGATGCTAGAAGGTTTTATGGTACTTTTAGAAACCTGGAAATGACATTGTCTGGTCTGGATGTTGTAAAGAAATCCTTCTGTTTGCTGTGCTGTAGCTTGGCTTGAGGCAAGGGAGGCTTCATACCAACTGCCTGGCCTCACGTCTGTGAGGACACACCTCTGTGAGTGGTTGTCCCTAGCACAGGCTGCAGGCCTGTAGGGCCTCCCCCCTCGTGTTTCCCTCAGCCGTGGAACGGGTCAGGCTAAGGACTTCTGGAGTTCCAGAGTGGGTACTGCAGATCTCACCGTGGAAGGAGTAGCCTGCTAATAGGGAGCTGTGAGAAAGGCAATCAACGTAGGAGCAATTAGTGCTGTTAAAATGGTTGTGCATTTATTAGCGACCTGATAAATTTTCCAGGTGGGCCTAACCCATAAATTAGATCAGTTGATACAGGGCAGACTGTCAGGAATGTCCCAAGGACTTAGCCAAGCCACAGGAGTGGACAGCCTGATGACAGATAAAATGCACCATCAATAAAACCAGAGGACTGACGCCGAAGGCAACAACTGGAGCTACTGGGTTCACTTGACTGTGAACTAAACACAGAGGCTCAGGAAGGGGATCAGGTATCCAGGATCAGATATCCCATCCCTGTTACCACCTACCAGAAATCCAAAAAGCAAACAAGTGAGTTCAACAAATGTCAAAACCAGTGGAGGAAATGACTGTTCAGCTGCTGCAGAGCTCACCAGGAGCGTTGGTCACCGTCGTCCGTTACCAGGCTTCCAATCCTGGACGTTCACAAAACCAGGGGGCCTGTCTGGGACCTGCACACGCCTCCAGCTGCTGTGCTGAGGTTGTGAGCAGCGCTTTCCAAGGCAAGGTAAATTCTGGGGGCTGTAAAAAGCCAGAGGGAAGGGGAGGTTCAGCCCCACCGTGTCTCACAGCGAAGCAACAAGTCCCTCAGAAACCTGCTCTCCCTTCCTGCCTGTGAACCACCAAACTTCCTTCCCCCTCTGCTCTCCAAGGGTTTATCATGTGGTTTGCAGCCACATGAAGAGATTTGATGTGGCCCACGACACTGAAGGGGGAAAAAAAAGAAGTGTCTGTGGCTAAAAAAGGCTGCTGGAGATTTGTAACAGCAAATACTCAAAGCTAAGCTTCCTAAAGCCTGCAAAGGAATAAATGCTTCATGGTTTTGGGTTTCAGCTAAGTTTAAGAGCTGAGACAAAGCTTTCTCCACATTCATGCTTTCCCATTGTTGGGTTTCCTGGGACTCCTGACAGTGATGGCCTGTTTGGGGCCACCAAGATGGTGCTGCCTATGGTCACACTGATGCTGCCATGGCTGTGCCAGCTCCTCTTGCTCTGAAAAGCACTTGTAGGGGTTGCACAGAATTCAGCAGATGTGCATTTGCTAGCAGAGCACAGCAAGCAACTTTAAAAAAAAAAAAAAAGCATTAAATAACTGATTTTTTTTTCTTGTTCTGTGCTTGTTTGAAAGAACTCTTTCCTGAATTAGTCTCTGAGCTTGTAATGGCCAGTTAGCCTCAATCACCCGGTGCTAGATGGGAGCTGGGACACCGTGGGAGGTGTGTGTGAGTTGCTAACTACAGGATCATGAATCCCACAGCAGTCTGGAGGAGAAGCCAGATTTGCTGACACAAACTCCAACTGTGGCTATTAGAGGGATGTGGTTACAGCAAACATGGAGCAGGAAGATCCTTTGCCCAGGGTAAATCCTCATGTGAAGGGAGCTGTCATTGATTTGTCTTTCTGGTGCAAATTGTGTGAGCATATTAGATAACCCAGAGTCATACTGAAGTAATTATCTTCATAAACTTGTTACAGCCTCCAATGTAGACAGAGGGGATTTGCAGCAGCCTTCTCTGTTATGGCAGTAGCACCTCCCTTGCTTTCTTCTTCTAGCTTGGTACTTCTTTGCTACCTTCCTTCTTCTGTTTCTCTCCCCTCCCTGTGTGTTTTACACATGCTCTCAGGGAGCTTTGAAGAATATCCGTGTTGAAGGATGGCTCAGTCTCCCAGAGTGTCAGATAAACCACCTTGTCTAATTTCAGATTAAATCACATGTCCCTCTCTACCCAGGAAAGACCAGCCCCAATAGCTTTAATGGGGCTGATGGAGGGACTGCTGGACAGAAGGAGCTCACTTAGAGATTTCCATGTGGGAGTGTGATTAAGGGTTGTGCAAGTACAAGGCTGATAAAGGAGCAATTTCATTTTTTAAAGGATGAGGTGATTACCAGTGTAATGACAGAAAGGAAGGAGGGCAAGGAGGACTCCTCAGCTACTGATGTGAACAGAAGAAGAGAAATCCAGCCTTCCTTTTGCTGCTTTGGCTTTAAGTCACTGATTGAGTGAAGAAGGGACGTTGGCCATCCCTAACAATCAGTTATGTGTACAGTTAACTGGGGATAGCTGGGCATACTGGGGTGGAAGCTGTCAGTCCACGTGTGCTCTTCAGACACCAGCTAACTCCCCTCTGGACAAATAATGAGAACCTTGGTTTTGACATTGGTTTGGTGTTCTTTGAAGGGTGGGGGCTGGGAGGGTGGGGAAGGCTTGAGGTAGGTGGCATCACTGTGGCTTCAGCTGCAGGAGGTAGAATAGAGTATCTGGGCTACCAGATGAGGCTGGTTGTGGTCTGGAGCACTTCTGCTGATGCTGAAGGACAGAGATATAAACTGTTCCCCAAATTGGTGTCTGGTTGGACACCAAGACTTGATTATGCTGGTGCTGCTACTGGTATTTCACATGAGACTGAGGCTATCTAGGCACCCATTTGTCCTTTCTCTTCTCTAATCTGTGTCTGAGAGATCTGTGACCTCATCACCTTAATGCATTGAGCAACTCACATCTTTTGAGTGTCTGCTCACAGCTCTCCTATGAAGCAAAGTCGTGGCTCATGCTGCTTCTTACAGATAAGACCTTGAGACAGAGAGGCCAGGGCTTGGCAGGAGAGGAAGGGTTCATTCCAGAACTCTCATCTACCAGGTGGCACTCAGGGAAGCTTCTGAGTTTCATCTGTACTGGGTCCCCTAAACACCCACGTGGAACTGAAGTGACCTGTACAGTTCCTAAGTGAATGAAAAAAAACAGAGCCAAGGCCACATGCATTGTGGTGGGGGATCAAGGGGCCCATGCAGGGAGACTTACCTGCCTTTAAATCCTCACCTGTGGGTAGCTGGGATGGATTTTCTTGGATGCATCCCGTGCAGACCGTGCCAGTATCATCCTGTCAGTTCAGGGCTGGATTCATGATCTTTGTGTATTTTTTACTTAGTTTTATTTTCCTTTTTCTTTTTTCTATTATAAATACATAAGTTTTTCAGGATGTACTCGACCTTCACTTATTGAAGTGCTCAAGCTAGTCCTAGTGCTGCTGTTTCTATTCAGATTCTGTTCAGACTGGCTGCTGTCTTCTCACCATTCTGGTTTGGAATAGGCTTTATTGGGAAGATACTAAAAGGAGACTGATGGTGTTGTGTATCTTCAGATCTCCTATTAAGATGATTTAGAAGGTTTGATTTTCCAAGGTGGATGTTTGGAGATTTCTGAAGACCAGACATAATCCATACTCAATAGAAAAATGAGTTGGGGGAAATGCCACGCTTCAAAAATTCAGCCTCTTAAAAATCAGAGGGGACCAATTTCGTGTTACCTTATTCTTCTTGTGCTGCAAGTACAGGAAATTACAGACTCCATTTTGTGGGGGACTGAATGATTTGTCTCAGGCTCACAAGTATTTTTCAAACCCCCATCCCGCAGCCTTCGCTGGGCAGTAATGCATGGACAGAAAACAAATGAATATACAGTGGGAAGGGAGGATGACCAATCCCATTCTCGTGGGTAAACCCAAGTCATGGTACTGTGCTTGGAGTCTGTGGCATTTACATTTAATCTTAGCACAATATTTTTTTAAAAAAAAATGAATGTTTTCTTCTCTCTGTGTCCATTCTGGGTGTCTCATGCTAGCAGGAGTCTGTGCAGGGACCCCAGTTGTGGCATCATGGTTTTCTCAGATGGCTTTTGCTGTTGTCCTGGTGGGTGGGGAATGTTGTATCACAAGATGTTTAGCTGGGATGTGTTTTCTCAGTACTTTGCACAGTACAGCAACAGACTGTGCATATTTTAAAACACAGCATAGGCTGAGAGATGATTCAGGCAGCCAGGCTGGGCTGTGATATATCTTATTTAGACTACTATAGGTTGTAGGTTGTGTTCAAGGATGGGAAAAATCAGGACATTTGTGTGACCCTGTGACTTATCTCAGACTTTGGGTTATTTGTCTGTGCAGAGAAGCAGACGTAGGACATGAGAACATATTCCAGAAGAGGAAGCAGGCATCTGGACAAAACCTTTTGAAGATATTTTGAATATACCCTAATCCCCCAGAGCTAGCCAATGGTTAAATGAGACCAGTGGTGTCAATAAAGTGCTGAATTAATCCTGAACTAACCCAGGGAAGTTGTGACAACTTTTGAGGTGGGAATCTTTTTTTTTTTTTTTTTTTTTTTTATTATCCTGACGCCTGTTGCTCATAGGTACAAATCAAACGAAGAGTATGTGTATGTGCGAGGCCGTGGAAGAGGGAAGTATGTATGTGAGGAGTGTGGAATTCGCTGCAAGAAACCCAGCATGCTGAAGAAACACATTCGCACGCACACAGACGTCAGGCCATATGTCTGCAAGTACTGTAACTTTGCTTTTAAAACCAAAGGTAAGAGACAGTCAGCTCCTAGCTCCTCCTCTGCTTAGTGTATTGATGTACCAGCCTTCTTGGGGAGAAGGGGAAGGGCAAGCCTTCCCAGGGTCTGGAAAACCCCAGGAGTCGGAGGGAGGGGGATGAGGGAGTCTTAAATTGGCTGAAGCTCTCCCAGGACCAGGCTGGGGCGTGGAGAGCGCTGGCTGCACGAGCCAGCAGGGCGCCTGCTCCATCCCACTTGTGCTTCTGAAAGGGAACGATCTTGAAATGCAGCCTCCCTGGCAAGGATTTATAAACAAAATCACCCCAGAATGAGAGCAGGAGCCCCCGGGTCCAGGCAAACATCCCTGACCGAGCACCTCTGGACAGGCCTTCGGGTGGCTTTTTATGCTGGTGCTCCCGAGATCCGTTTGCGCTGCACATCTTCATCCTTCTCAGCTGCATGTCGCCTTGACATTTCCTATATCATCTCAACAGGCTTTTTCTCTAAAGACCTCCATTTCAGGGCATCTAGTCATTAATGATCCACAGCCTCACTGCCACCAGATGTTCTTTGCAAGCGACCTTCATCGTTGCCTCAGTGAGCGTGGGGGTGAACTCTGTCAGGAACATGCAAACCCACACGCAAATAAAAGTCTCTTCCAAGAGACTGGGTAAGGTTTTTAAAAGTGCCAGAGGTGCCCAGTTCCTTGTAATTTCTCCTAAGAGTCTGGCACCATGGGTTCCCCTCCATCTTTGCTTGCAGCAAGTCTTGCAGTAGATGTCGAGTTCAGGTTCTTGATTATAGTTTGACACAACTATAAAATATCCATTGTCTGTGACCTCCATCATGGCAAATCTCAGAAGATGACACAGTTGGGAGAGTTAATTACTGAAGGAGAGCGTCAACACCCCAAAAAACCAGTGCTACCCAAGGAAGCAGCAGAGCATGGATGAGGAGAGGAGGCACTGGGTGCTGCATGGACCACAGCACGGGTGCTTACCCAGAGGTGCTGATGGAGGGTGTGTCCATGCTGGGCAAGTGACCCAGTGATTCAGGGTCAACAGTTCCTGGAGCTGATGGCTTTGTTGGTAAAGCTGGAGGGTGATTTCTGGGTAACAGCGTGTTGGTGATCACTGGGTGTCTGGGAGCTTGGGGAAGTGATACTGAATCTGAGGTCAAATTCTCATCATGAGCAACGGTTCTTTCCTTCCCTCCCAGTCCAGAGTTATTTCTAATCCATTTTCTTTCTCTTTTGCTTTTGTTACTTTGTTCTGAGGTTTTCTTTTGAGAGGTGGATCTGTTCAGCCTCTTTGTCACTTCACCTTGCTTTCCACCATGTTTCTGTTAGGCTTTTATTCAGGATGCTGTGATCCAACCATCCTTCTCACCATCTCTCTAGCTGCTTTGCTCTTCATCTCTGCTCCCTTGAAGCACACAAACTGTCAGCACTGACTGTGCCAACTGCACATTCCAGATAGACACTGGTCTTCAAGGGACTTCCCTTCTTTAGGTTTATAGGAAATGAGCATGATAAGGTAGCATGAAAATGCTTCCTTCAAAAATAAAACTCCCCACAAAAAAGTGTTGGGATTTGAATGCAAAACTTTGTTTGCCTATGGATGCATGAGGGGGCAGAACTTGCCCAGATCAGCAATTTTAGGACAAATAGTTGCATGAGGAACTTGGAATGTCATGGAAATGGCTCTTTGCTGGAAGGGGGTGACAGTCAGAGCCCTGGCTGTGTCCCGTGGGTGTGTTACTGTGCAGTAAAAGCTGTTTGCTTCGCTGGTGGAGACACGAGGATGTTTGGAAGAGTTGCTGGAGAGGGAGAAAAAGATCAGCCTTGTGTGCTGATACAATCATGAGTTAAAGTCCAGTTACAGAATCATTGCTGTTGGGGATGGAGCATGAGCCAGAGGTCCAGGAGCTTTGCAGAGCTGGATGTTTCACAGAGGATTTTGCAGGTGTCTGGAGCAAGTTCGTTGGTGCCCATATTCATTAGGAACCTCCTTCCTGATGCTCAGTTTTGCAACCAGAGCTCATTGCAGAATGGAGAAGCTGGAGCTGTCACTACTGGACTGCACTTGCAGAAAGACAAGCTGGGTTGAAGCTCTTTTAGAAATCAGCTTTCCAAAGTTAGTTTTAGCCTTCAGCGTAAGTCAAGGGGGATATCTGTGGAACTGTCTTCATTTGGGCTGTTGTAGGTCTCTCCAGCATGATCTAAACTCTCAAGTAGGCTGGAAGCAGTTCAGTATTCTTTTATTATTATTTTCAGTGATATCTGGTTAAAATGTACCTCCCCCTACCCCTGAAAATCCATATCTGTATTCCAAGAACTGGGAAAACTTTTTGCAAAAGAAAGAGCTTTAAGTGTTTTCCCTTTTTCACTAATTACGCTGCTTGTCTGCTTTTTGTGCCTTTCTTTCACTGTTCCTTTGGGTTCCAGAACTGAAGGGAATTTTTTTTTTTACTATCATTTTAAAGCAAATCCATTATATTTTTGTGTTCTCGAGTAGCTGATGGGAACAGCAGTCTTGGAAATTTGGTTTGTAAAGTTTTATTTGATTTTACGTTTCTGGACCAGATATAAACGTGCCTCTTTAATGAGGTGTCTCCACCTCCACTGTGGTAGTGCTCTCCTAAGAGCTTGGTTACTGTGGTCTCCAAGAGGTTGTTTAAAAGAAGTTAAGCAGCTTCTTCATTGTTCTCTTACTGGGAAGGAAATGAAGAAAAGGTTGCAGTCTAACCATTTTCCCTTTCAGGAAGGTCAGGGAGAGCTTTTCCCTCGACCACCTTCCCCGAGGGGACACGGGAACCTTCAGCCTTCCCTCCTCACTTATCTCCAGACCCTCAAGGGAAGCTAAGCCCCTTTCTTCACCCCTTCTCTTGAGGGACTTGGAGGTGTGGGTCAGTGTTGGCACATGAATTCCCCTCCTGTGCAGACATTATGCTTTTCCACAGCTATTTTCTGTTCTCATTCAGACCCACATCAGCCTCTCATGACCCGATTACTTAAGATTTCTTAAAATTTCTGGGCAAAGTGTATGGAGCAGCTTGTGTGGAGGTCAGAAGGGACAAGGAGCTTCCTATTAATTTAAAAGGTGCTTTTGCAAGGGACATCAGTGCTTGCTGGCTGAAGATATCCATTTGATAGTCTAGTCCACTCGCAGTTTCCAGCTGCCAGACTTCTCCATGTCCTCAGACACAGTCTTCCTTTAATAAATTAGTTTGCAGTTCCTTAAATCAGCACATGACAGACACTGAGGTTATTGAACATGTTAATATATTAAATGCATCACCCCCTCAGCCCTTAAAGGCAAGGTTATGGCTGCACAGTTTATTATTGTTCCTGCTCTAGCAGACTCAGCGCTCTGCTGAGGCTCCTCTGGAAACTACAGAGCAGGTCCAACTGGCAGAAAGCTCCAAAATAATTAACTGCTGTTATAGCAGGGCAGATTGAGATATAGATTTGCAAAATGTCCCTGCACTCTGTATGGACTGGGGCCCTTCCTTAGCTGCTGGGAAGAGGGAAAAGGTCCGAGCATCCCTGTGGAGCCACTGCTGGGATGATCCTCCTCGGGCTGTCACAGACTTCTGATGGGACGAGGATGGAATCAGGAATTTGCTGCCTGCTCCTCATGTATTGTGGCATGAGATGTGTTGCTGGGAACAGAGAATGACCCCGTGGTCCAGACAGGAGATGAAACACTGTGAGGAAAATGCCTCTTTAACCTACCAGGGAAAGGAAAGAAAAGAAGATTGAGGGCTGGAAGCAAGACTGGCAAACTCAAGTGAAATATTAACTGCTATTTTTTTCAGCAGTGCAGCTATTAAGTTGCAGCACAAGCCTCAGTGGGATATATGTTAATTATTTGTGTTTTAAAATCTGCAAATCCAGCCTGGGTACCTTTCTGGAAGATTAATTTTTGGCTAATGCAAGCTGATAGTTTTGATGTGGAAGATGGCTGATATTTTATAGCCTGTATCAATACAAGCAAGCTAGATGTTTGAATTCTCTCCTTTAATCTTTAAGTCAATAAGTGTAAAAGATAATAATTTTTTTAAAAAATGGAACTCTTTTGCCCAATAAATTATATAAATCAAAATTTCCCTCACTTAGGGACTTTATCTCCATGCTGAGACCTAAAAGAAGGCCTGTGCATTGACAGATAAATCTGATTTCCAGGGTTTATCTGGCACGAGGAGTTTTGGCAGTGTGGCTGGTTCTCCGTGTGTAAGTGTCTCACAGCAGAGTGGGAGTCTGCTGCTTACAGAGTAGCTCTTGCTTCCCTCACATATTGTATTAAACGAGGACTATGAAAATACTGAAGTCCTGGAAAGCTGTGAATGTTTATCACCATGTCATCGTGGATGCTGAGGTCATCCAGTCGATCATTTATGGGGTTTTGTTGTGGATAAACAGGTCATTTAATGAGAGAAATAGATAGCCCAGTGTATGCCCAAGACAGACAGGATAATTTTCCCAAAAATCTTCATTTTTCTGTTCCTACATTTTGCTTTCACTCCGTCACCTTTAGAATATAAGAATGGTTCTTCTGAAAAATTAATTTCCCTCTTTAAATATAACTAAGAAATCACTTCTAGCCCCTATTAAAGTGCTTTAAGGGCTTTTGGAACACCAGAGTTTTAGCTTTCTCAAAACAACGCAAGTATTTAAGCTGCTTTAAGTCCAGAATAAGACCTCAGAACATCAGGAGAGCTTAAGCAGCTGGTAATACATAGTTATAAGCAGGAATAATGCAAGAGCTGTTCTGATACTGTGTGTACTCCAACAGCTGGGGTGGGGTCACAATTTCCACTGATTCTTGCATTTATTTAAATATAGTCAGTTTATTTTAGATCTGGGATTTTTTTGGGTAAACAATCCTTGGTGAGGAGCACTGGACCACTCACCTGTCTAGGATTTGATGTAATAACTGTCCTACTATCTAAATGCACCTTTCCTGCCTTCTAGTTTCAATCTTGCTCCTTCAGACATGTTTCTTCCACTGTCTCCACGGAAGCAATACTATGTGGGTGGGATTTTTTGTTTGGTTTGGTTTGGTTTGATTTGGTTTTTAAAGTTGGGAGCCAGAACTCTGTAAGGCAACAAGTAGCTGTGAGTCCTTCCTTGCAGGATTCATATCCAGCTTTTACTTAAGCAAAGTGGTGTTGATTTTACTGGAAATTTGCCAAAGGACTTCAGCATTTAATCCTGCCAGCATTAATTAGGGGGTCTGAAAACACAAACTGTAAAGAAGAGCCCTGATAAGATAAATATCATTGTCCTCCAAATTGCTCCCAAGATGATAACCCAGCTTCTCAGCTGGTGTAAATAAGCCTTGAGCTTTTAACTCCCTTGAAATGCTGCAGACTTAGGTCAGATGAGAATCTGGTCTGCTGAGTTTCCCTTCCCTAAAAAGGACAGCAGCATCCCTGTTGGGTTGGGATTTCTCCTTGGTGCAGGGTGCTGTGCATGGATAGACTGTGCCCCAGGGGGATATGCACCAAGAGCTCTGCAGGCTTACCTTGTTCACCAGTGCATGTGGCTGTTACCTTGTCCAAAGCAAAGGAGAATGAAGGAAGATGGAAAGCAGAGCAGAAGACAGTAGAAGGGGAAGGACAGCAGCACTTGCTAGGAACTGGTCCTTGGGTGTTTTGCATAAATCTGTTTGCAGAGGGGATTTTGGCGTGGCCTGTGCAGCATCCTCCAGCTCACGCCTGGGTGGGGAAGGAAGAGGAGAGGCCAGGGCATCGCCTTGCACAAGAACCTCTGCCTCCAGGGAAAGAAGATCAAGAAGGAAGTGACACTGATGGCTTCTGGCAGAGCTTGTCAAGCCCAGCCGTTGCTGGGGGCGGAGCTGAGTCAGGGCAGAGGTGCAGTGAAGCGAGGGGTGGAGAGCTGGAGGCTGCAGGAGCAGCCCCTGGGGTCCCCAGGTCCTCCAGCAGCAAAAGGGAGAGCATGGGGTGGCTGCCAGCAGCAGCCCTGCAGCTAAGGCAGGGGGGAGGACCTGTGTGGAAAACCAGCCTCTGAAGTGGCCAAGGTGGCTGCTGTATTCCTCTGAGGACCAGAGTCCTCCCCTCAACTAGGGGGTGGCCACAGTTTTGGCCAAGACATGGCATTGAAGAGCCCCTCCCAGGCAATTAACGCCTGCTTTAGCCAAAGCCAGCTGATGTAGTGACTTTAGGAGCTTGTTTTTGAGATGTGGTAGCACCAGAATGCCTGGTGGACCACTCCACCCTTCCCAGCATGGAGATTATGGCTGGATTCCTGAGGTGCCCCAGGCCATAGGTTAACCAACAACACCCTGCTCACACCAGGCATTTACTTGGGCTTATTTTCTGGGTTTGTTATTGTTGGAGGGAGTCCAGTCAGGGATTTTGCTGTGCTAACTGAGCAAAGATGGAGCTTTCCTGCCAGCCAAGATGTGATGTGCTGTGATGGACAGGCAGCAGCAGCAGCAGGGTTTGATTTCAACACACTGAGTCACTTTGTCTTTTTTCCTTGTTCCATCCAAAATTAAATTCCAGTTCCATGAAGCCACAATTTGGACTCCTTGGATAATTTTTGGTGAAACATTTTTTCACTTTAAAACAATAGTGATTCACAGGAACCAGAGGTGCCCATTAAGAGCGTGCTCTTGTCTCCCTGGGTGTCTTGGGTTCTACAGCAAAACTCCTGGTCTGAAGTGGAGAAAGAGAGGTCTGATTGAGAGCAAGGACCCGAGCCAAGCTGGCCTCATCCCCCTGCCTGAGTGTCCTAGCTCTGGGGCTAAGGGTATTTAGGCATGAAGTTTAAAAATAATAAATCTTTCTTATTGGAGCTGTTTTGCTGCATTTAAATTATTAAATGTCCTTTGAATCCATGTCCTAGGTGGGTGCCAGATACACAAGGATATATAGTCAGCCTTTGTCTCTCCTGGTCTTTCCTGCTGGAGCTATTCCATTTTATATAAAATAGGCTAAATAAATAATTCATGGGTTAAGGAGAAACTGAGTTGGTAGTTAGATGGTTATGGCACTCTTCTGAGATGTGAGGGCGTCACGGGTAATTCTCTGCTCCAATGAATAGTTGCTTATTTATTTATACTACCCAGAGCAGTGGGAGGGGAGGTTGATAGAGGCCCTCTGTGCTCCCACCCAGCTCAGGGACTCTGTGGATTGCAGGATACCAGTGGAGGGACCTCAGTCCTCAGCTGAAGGTTATAATAAAGTGTGAGGATTCTTTTTTCCTCCTTTTTTTTTGGTGAGAAAAACAAGCCTGGTGTTCAGCCCTACCCTCAGGTTTTAGCTAACAGGGAGGCTGGTGGCACATCCTGTTGCTGCAGGGGATTGGGAATGCTCAGCCAGCTCCTGGGCTCTGCTGGGGAGTTAAACAACCCTTAGTGGAGCTCCACTGAGGACCCAGGTTTCTTCTCATCAGCTCAGCCCATAAGAAGGTGTGGGAGAGGAAAGGGAGAGAGGGGAAAAAAATGGGACAATTTTTCATTATTTCTCCTACTCTTGATTTTCCTCTCCATTCCACCTACCTACCTGTTCCCCATTGTTCAGTGTTTCCCTCAGATATAAGTAGTCTTAATAACTAATTAACCTGCCTGTAATTTGGGAGTTATAATTAAAGAGGTGGCCTGTGGGGCCGGCATGGCCAGGAGCTATCCCATCCCACTGTCTCAGAGCAGTGACTGATGACCCCACATCCCAGCCTCCCCCTGCAGGGGCTGCTCTTTTCATCCCAGCCCTGAGGAGCCTCCTTCGTGCCCAGCAGCTTTTCTCAGTGCTGCCAGACCCTGGTGCACAGGGCTTCAGAGGGGGCATGATGCCTCCTGCTCCAGGGAGCTGAGGACATTGGCCTGGCACTTCGATGCATACAGAGCATCTGAGCTGTCCTGCTGGGTGGACGAGTGCATTGTAGGGTTTTCCCCATTTTTTTGCCATCTCAAGCACTCATTTTGGTAGTACCAGTCTGCTCCGTGCTGCTGAGGAGCTCCCCACCTCCAGGCAGGTGTCCCTGCGTGCTGGGATGAGGTGGGAGTGGATATTAGATTGAGATGTGCTTCTCTTCCCTACTTTCCTACCATTTTTCTTCACTGCACCATCACATTTGAAAGCAAGCCAGGACTTTCCTTCCCCCCCAAGCCCCAAACTGTTTTTTTCAGATCTCACAACCCTGCCAGCACCTTCTCTTCCCCCCCCAGTGCAGCAGCAAAGGGACAGAAGGGAGGACTCAGCCTTGTGTCGTGGGGTATTTGCCATGGGGAGTGGTCTGGGGAGAGTCAGAGACCTTCTCTGGCCAGTTCAGAGCCAAATTATTCCCTTGTTACTGCAGAGCCATATTGACCAAAATACGTTTTCTGCTTTTTTTCAGGGAATCTGACTAAACATATGAAGTCAAAGGCCCACAGCAAAAAATGTCAGGAGATGGGCGTGTTGGTATCTTCACTGGTGGATCTGGAAGCCGAAGAAGGTAAAAACTTTCACATGATAAAGCTGCTGTTTCTGCTAGCAGAGGGTGATACCCATTCAGGCAGGAGATGGGCTCCACAGCTCATCCTTTCAAAGATGTGGGGTAGTTTTGTTCACCCTAGGCTTCTTCCAGGGGATTCCTTGATAGGACAAGAGGAAATAGCCTCAAGTTGTACCAGAGGGGGGTTTAGGTTGGACAGGAGGAAAAATTTCTTCCTCAACAGGGTTGTCCAGGGCTGTGCCAGGCAGCTCAGGGCAGTGGGGGAGTCCCCATGGGTCTGGAGCATCCTGTGTTGGGCCCAGGGCTCTGCCTGTGGGCTTTATACATAAAGATCACCAGTGGGGCCACGGTGTGAGAAGGTGATTCCTGGTATTTTGGGGTATCTCTAGCAGGGAGTTCAGGAGCTGAGTGCTGTGCTCTGGAAGAGCCTGGGTCTCTCCTGGCTGTAGAGGGAGCCTCCAAAGCATCAGACAAGACCCATCCCCAAGGATGCGTTTGCGTGAAGCTGTGAACCCCCACTTTGCTGCTGCAATCACAGTCTGGTGGGTGCAGGAGAAAGATCAGTCCTGGCCCCCCTGATGGGGATCTGGCAGAGGATTTTACTGGAGCTGAAGTGCTGAGCATGAGCGTGGGGATGGCCCTTCAGTGTGTGGCCTGGGCAGGCTGTGGTGATGTTCCTTCAGAGGGGATGCACTCCAGGAACATTAATGATCTGGAGGACACTGTCCTCCTTAAAGAGCCTCCAGAGAAGGACTTTTCCATAAGGATCATCTTCTAGGCACCTGCCCATCTCACTATAGTGGGCTGATCCCAGGAGAATCCCAAATTCCTGGTGCCAAGCTGGGCTGTGTCTGGAGGAACTGGTGTGTGAGCTGCTTGCATCCCTGCAGGCAGACCCAGCCTGGAGCCTGCACTGCTGCTGGAGACCTCAGGAGGCCAGGATGGGGGCTGAGCCCCATAGGGGCATCCGTTCTCCTCAGCCCTCACTCTCACGGGTCTTTTCAACGTGTAGGATGAAGGTGAATCACCCAGGTCAGGAATTATCTGGAAGCTTTCTCGGTGGGCAGGAGCCAGCCAAACTAAAATAACGTGGTGCTTTGACATTTAGCAGCATTATTGTGAGTGCTTTACAAGAAGATCCATTTCCCCTGACTCACCTGCTCGTTTCTTTCATCTCCTTGTGCACAAACACACACACACACAAAGCCTGTGCGAGGCTTTGGAGATCCAGGAGACTGTCTGTTCCTCGAGGAGGATGCATAACTCTCCTGTTTAGTAATTTCCGCCCTGGTTTATAGTATCTGCAGCTGAATTTCCCTGAAGTCATCCCAGGAAGCAGAGCTCCTCCTGGGAGGCTGGGCAGCATCAGGCAGGCATGTGGTGGCCACTCCTGTCTCCCTCAGGAATGCTGAGGGAAAGGTGAGGAAGATCTCCAAGCTGGGAGATGAAGGAACATGGCAAAGTCTCATGTAGCTAGAGCTGTTTGAATCAGGAAAAAAAGATATTTTACCCAAATTATTGGAGGCTGTGCTCCGACAGCTGTGGAGGGTTGGGTTATGTGTCTCCAGGGAGCAGTTAGATGTTTTTATGATGGTTATTCTGTTTCCTTAGCAAGACCCTGAGTACGCAGGGCTGGAGCCATGGAGCAGGAGTGATGGTGAGGGAGCTGTAGGGGTAGCAGATTTTGGGTTATCTCCATTTGCATTCAGTGGGTCATCTGCAGCTATGAGGAGACCCTGCACCCACCAGCTAGAGCGGGCAGGGAGGCTCTGGGAGCACAGGGCTGCCTGTCACGGGGCGTTTGTTCCTGGATAAAACACTTGGTGCCAGAGCACAGGGTGGTGCTTTCTGCCTGCGTTGCGTTGCAGGCTGGTCATGATACCATTGACCCTTCCTGGTTGCCACCCTAGAAACCCCAGGAGGAAAGCAGCTCTTGGGGCTGTCTCCAGCAATTTTATTTCCCCCCAGTTTCTCGTTTCATCCCCCTGTCTCACCCTAGTTTTGATTCCCCCATCCCAGGGCTTCATTCTGCCCCAGCCCACGAGGGTCTGTTGAGAATGGGTTAAAAGGAACTTCATCCAACCCACGTCGCCAGGGTTATTTTTGTGAAGTGAACATCAGCTGAGCGAGTTCTGGAGCTGGTGCTGTGAG
>NW_008607581.1:1184-2592 GCF_000691845.1 Merops nubicus | reverse complement strand
AGGAACAACAAACAGTGCTTATCACCCTGGTCCCCTGCTGAGGTCAAGCCCATCAGAGGCTTTATGGGGAAAGAGGCTGCTTCCAGGGACATGGGCAGTGTCATGGGCTTCCTGCTTCGTAGGAACTGAGGTGATTAAATAGGTAATTAAAAGTCCCTGGATGTGTTTCCCTCCGTAGCCTGTGGTGTGGTGAGGTTTGCTCTGCTGCAGAGGTGTGGGTTCTTCAAGGGGTTGTGCCTGCTGGGCAGCCCCAGCTGCCAGGACCCTCCAAGGTGCTTTAAGTCTCAGTTTTCGGATGTCAACGCTCAGAAAGGCCACAGTGTGCTGTGTCCTTGGAGTATCTCCACACTGCTTAATTAAACTGTGCTTACAGGCCATCATCTCAACTTGAGCTGCAAGTTGAGACATCTGTGGTTCAGGCCATCTGCCACACAGCCAAAAACCAGCTAAGCACAGTTTGGGGACTAGCATTCCTTCAGAAGAGGCTGGATGTGGCCACCCTGTTCTGGAGGCACAGATATGTTGCCAACAGAGAACCTGGAGGGGTGATCTGACAAGTCCTACTGGTGAAGTAGTCCAAAACCCCAGCGATCCCCCAGCGTTTTGGGTTCTGGTTGGGTTCTGGTTCAGGCCATGGATAGTCACCTGAATGGTTAGAAGACAAAGACATGGTAGAAAGAGGGCCACCCTGTTCTGGAGGCACAGATATGTTGCCAACAGAGAACCTGGAGGGGTGATCTGACAAGTCCTACTGGTGAAGTAGTCCAAAACCCCAGTGATCCCCCAGCGTTTTGGGTTCTGGTTCAGGCCAGGGGTAGTCACCTGGATGGTTAGAAGACAAAGACATGATAGAAAGAGTGAGCCCTGTGGCATTACTTGGAGTCCTGGTGGACAACAAGTTGTCCATGGGACAGCAGTGTGCCCTTGTGGCCAGGAGGGCCAATGGTCTCCTGGGGTGCAGTGTGTCCAGCAGAACAAGGGAGGTCCTGCTCCCCCTCTGCTCTGCCCTGGTGAGACCTCACCTGGAGTGTTGTGTCCAGTTCTGGGCTCCCCACTTCAAGAGGGACAGAGATCTACTGGAGAGAGTCCAGCGAAGGGCTGTGAGGATGGGTAGGGGGCTGGAACACCTGCTGTGTGAGGAGAGGCTGAGAGACCTGGGGCTGTTTAGTCTGGAGAAGAGAAGACTTAGGGGGGATCGAGTTAATGTGTATAAATATGTGAGGGCTGGGTATAAGGAAAAAAGGGACAGTCTCTTTTCACTTGTGCCCTGAGATAGGACATGGGGTAATGGACACAAACTGGACCACAGGAAGTTCCACCTCAACATGAGGAAGAACTTCTGTACTGCAGGGGTTCCAGAGCACTGGAACAGGCTCCCCAGGGAGGTTGTGGAGGCTCCTCCCTTGGA
>NW_008607581.1:0-1160 GCF_000691845.1 Merops nubicus | reverse complement strand
TCTGGCTGCGTGCCTGTGTGACCTGCCCTAGACTAGATGGTCCTGCTCTGGCAGGGGCGTGGACTCGATAATCTCTGGGGGTCCCTTCCAACCCCTAACACTCTGTGATTCTGTGACTAGCAGACACCCAAGTGTCACAGGACCTTTCCTGACTTGTACAGGGATGGACAAAGGGCTTTCCCAGGCCACGCAGAACAGACACCTAACCGAGGCTGAGGATATCTGAGCTGTCCGACAGCGAGCTGCTCTGCCTCCAGGGATGGCTTTCTTCCCTTTAAACCTGCTGGAACTCTTGGCTTTCCTCCAGCTCTTCAGAGCAACCTTTCGATCAGGCAGAGACACGCTGTTCTTGGCGGTGGCCTTTCCAAAGGAGGGCATGGCCAAAGGAAAACCAAGCCGGGGGTTTTGCAGTAGCTGCCCCGAGGGAGCAGTGTTGGCGTGGTGTGAGCAGTGGGGGCTGCTCTGTGTGGGGTTGCTGGAGAACTCTTGCAGCCCAGGAGCTCACTGAAAAGAATCAAAGAGCTGATGGTCTGCAGAAATCTCTCCCTGCTGTTTCCCCACTCATCAGTGATGCTTCTGCAGATCAAAGCTAGATAGGGAAAGGGGAGAGTGTCTCCTGAAATGCTGGCTGCATGACTCTGAAAAGAACAACTGTTATTTTAAACCTTTCCATTACAGTCAATTAGAATTAATGAATCACGTTAATTGAGTGTCACTTTTGAAAACCTGCAAATCAGAATTCCTATTTATGTTACATGTAATTGCAGCCTTCTGAGGACAGAGCTGCAAGGGCTCCCTTCACCAGCCCATGCTTTATTTAGTGATTTCCTCCAGTCCTTCACCCCCAGGCTCATACAGGGTTGATGGTGGTGCACTCAGCAGCATGTGGTGTGAGCAGGGGGGGTGTGAAAGCTCACCCAGGCTGTAAGCTGGTGGGAGCACCTCCTCCTGCAGACTTGGGGGTCTGGCAGGTAAAGAGCCTGAGCTGGTATCAGCCTTGGGCCTCATGGAAAGAGCAGGTCTGAACAAAAGCCCAAAAAGGGTCTGCCTTGAACCCCCAGGTCAGCTGGGAGAGCACTCAGCAGAAAGGATGGAACCGTCAGCTGGGGGACTTTCTTTTCTGCTATGATGTCCAGTTTGGGCACCCCAGGAGAAGAAGG
>NW_008607580.1:20655-30437 GCF_000691845.1 Merops nubicus | reverse complement strand
TTTTTTTTCTAGGTGTTAAAACTTGAGGCTATCCTAGAAATACATTTCAAGCTTTTCTCTGTAGTGAGGCCTTTCTTTAGTCTGGTTTTCCAAGAAGCTCAGGCTTGCAGGACTGTGCTGCATCAGGGTGTGTGTCTGTGAGTCTCTCCAACTTCCTATGATAACTTCTGAACCTACTAGTATACTTAAACCCAGTGTGACAGAGATGTAGAGCTATCAAGAGTATTTCATGCCTTGCAGCTTCTGTAAAAACAGGCTCTTGGATAGCCCTAAGTAATGTTAGGAGTGCACCAGCTGGAAAAGATTGTGAGGTGAGCTTGCTTGTTATTAGACATCAGAGCATCCTCACAGAAGCGAGTCCTAAGAAATGCTGCAGTCATAAGAAAAGCATCAACCATCAGAAAGACGTGCACAAAGTGAGGCTTTGTGAGTTCTGACATTCCTGGAGCTGGCTGCTGAAAGACAGCGAAGGTTCCAAGGCAGCTCTACACATTTTTCTGCCATAGATTCATCAGGGTAGGCAGAGCTTTTGTGGAGACAGTGAGAGCCCCAGCAAGAGCAGACTATGCAAGAGTTCAGATATGAAAGTGCATGAAATATATCAACACAAACACTTTTATACTACCACAGTTGCAGCTATATTGGGAAAGTTTTGCAGAAATCACTATCCTGGGAAAGCCAAAGAGCAGAATGTGTGTTTCAATATTGCATATCTGTCTTGGGGATCCCATGACTACAGGAACTGAGGCTTCAAGAAGTCATTTCTCTTTGCCCTTTCTTTATATCTGCAAAGCATGCTGACATACATCTCTTTATCTAGGGTGCAAATAAACTGCATGGAGTGAGGCTGAAGTGATTATCAGGGGAAATTCTGTTGGTAGGAGACAGACCTTGGGTACTGTTTTTCGCTTCTCAACACTTAACTCTCCTGCATTAAATTTTTGGGATTTCTATGGATGCTAAGCCCAGTTTTTGCATGGATTCCCATGTGGACAGACTGAACAGCATAGGAATTACTCCATCCTACAAGACAGATAAACCTGCAGTGTGCCACGCTGCATGGAGACCATGAGGCTTTCAGAAGAGCTCAGCATTAGCCTAATTTTGCTCCCAGTGGTACTGAATAAGGCAGAATTAGGCTAGAGCTGAGCTTCTGAAAGCTGTACCCTATCTTCCTCTTGCTGTAGTTGTCTAAAAATAAGGAGTCCAATTAAATCAACAGCAGTGCTAAGTATGAGAGAATGTATAATTAATTAAAGAAATCAAAGGCTGTCTTACAGCACTGATCAGCATTTAGCAAGCCTGCCACCAGCTCTTACTCTTTTCATTCTTCCTCTTTAATCAGTGATTATTGTTGTATCTCCTCACACTACGATCACATATTCTGGTAGTATTTCAATATGACTGTGTTCCCTGGGAGCAGCACACGTAGTCACAGGAGGAAAATATGAAACTCCACTAAAGGAAAGGAAAAATCTGTTACCAGCTTCAGCCCTGCTCCTGACACATAATTGGAACCCTGATATCGGTAAAGTATAAAAATGTGGCAACTGTGATAGTCGAGGCCTTCATTTGCAACACAGCCCTGACAAGACACTGAAGCCTGGGAGATAAGAAATTGCATGTCCAAAGTCATCTCTCAGAGCTACTGCTCTCCCTATTGCAAGTGTTCTGTATCTAGGATTCCCAAAACAAAAAAAAAAAAATGGGATTTTTGGTCTACTGAAAGAGTAAGGCAGCTGCTACCTGTGAGCTTTGTCACCTCCCAAACAAGTATTTCACACTTTTACTCTTTCAGTGCAGCGTGAAGGGAGCTGCAGAGGATGTGCTCTTCTCAGTTATCCTGGCAGGAATCTCCAAAAACTGTGCTGGATTCACAGCAAATATGGAGTGACTCCATCTGGGTTGCTGCAAGCAGGATCTGGGTTATATTTTGAGTGCCAGCTGTTAGTGGAATAACAGTAAGACAACATGGAAGAATATGTATCAGCCCATTCTGGTGGCTCTGCATTGGTTTATGCCTAGATTTCTTCATCTTTGTCTAGTCAAATTTCAGGTTGACTCTGTTCCTTTGTGGCAGGAAACATGGACAGTTAAAAAGAGCTTGGTGATGTGGCAGTGCCATAAGGATGGACTTCTGTCTCAAGAACAGATTGTGGGGGATTTGCTCCAGAAAAACCAGCACTGGAGGCATCAGTTGCTCACTTTTGAGTAGTTTCCATGAAGTGAATGAATCTTGTGGTGGTGGCATCCTTCCTTTTAAATAGTTATTCATACTGTAGAGACCTGCATCTAAACTTGTCTTTACAGTCAGCAGAGGCACTTGTAGGGCACGTTTACTTTCGGTGAGGGTAGGCATTTAAAAAAGGTCAGATGACTCAGGCTCCCTAAGTGCCTCTTTCTCCCTGTTGCCTGGAAAAAGAGTGAGGTGACTGGTGCAGACATGGGCATCACCTACTGATGTGTCAGGTGATGTGAAGGTACTCCTGCCCTCTGTTTTTCTGTGCCTTTTCTCTGTCTCTTGTTGGTGTGCTCTGTCCTTTTCTCCTGAGTATTTAGATCAGAAATTCCCCTCCTGTACCGCGTGATGTCAGCAGGACAGTGTCCTTCAACACTACCATCACAAAAATAACACTACAATACTTTCCAGTTAGTGCATACAGACAGAAAAAAAGCAGTTGTGAGGGACAAACTACTCATGATGTGGTCTCTAGCTGTCAAAAGAGCTGAGAGAAGGACATGTTAAGCCACACAAGCAGCTTTTACGTATGACTCACATTTTCTTTATCCTCAACTAAATACCCCTTGTAGGTAGCCTGATGGAAATTACTAGTAAAAGATCATTGATCTCTAGGTCTTGGTGAAGTTTAGTAGAAAGTTACAACCCTGCTGTAGATGGGTGTAGAACAGGGACTAAAAGGGTTTGTATCCTTGCAGAGTTCTTGGAGGTTTCAAAGCGATGGCATTTGTACAGACATCTGCCCTGGGCTATGTTATAGTGGCATGTCTGTTAAACAAGAAGGATTCTTTTCTTTTCAGCTTAAAACACAATTTCAGATGTTCCTGCACTGTTGATTTACAACGTGCTTGTTGGCCATCCAGTCACATACGAAGCAGGAACTCACTACTGCAAATCTGGCAGCCCTGCATGCAAGATTTGTCTGTTTTGTTTAGTGTTTTTCTGAAGGATCACCTTCTCATGTAAGTCCTTCAAATAGATTCAGGATTCCAGGATACAGATTTAACAACAGGGATCTGTACCAGTTGTTTTTATGTAGGGAAGAGTCATTCTTACTCCTCTGCTGCCTTTGCTGACTGGGCACTCATTTCCAGCTATAGGCTGCTGCTCTGAACTATGTATTTGAAGTTATTTTTGAAATGCATTATTACCCTCAAGTTGCATCTCTCCCTTTTTGATGCATAATTTAGATTTTAGCCTCTTATAAATTACACGTCTACAGCACTGCTGATGCTTCTGGGAAAAAGCAACAGTAAAACAGTACAAAGTATTCTTTGTGGAGACTTTTCTGGATATAAACACATTTATACTTCTCTGACTTCTCCCTGTTTTTGTCTCTGGGGTGTTTATGTGAATTCAGAACCTCTGTTGTTTGGTAATTCACCAATACCAAGGAGGTCTCATGAATTCTCACTGCATATCATCTGCATCATGAAATCACAGTTCTTTGTGGTACCCTCGTGGGTGGATGGATGGACTATGGATAGAAGAGAAATCACAAGTAGGGTTTTTTTACTATTGGAGGAGCTTCTTCATCTCAGAAAAGGAAAGCCAAGGAAAACTCAGGGAGAAACATGACTATTAAAATCTTGAGGGGGCTTGACTAGCTAGATTGAATACTGGGCTTGGTTCTCTTTTGTTGTTCATGTTGACAAATCTATTTATTTCTGGGTGCATTTTATACTGTGCCCAAAAGTGAGGTAGTGAGGTCTCTGGCTGGTGCTGTTCTTTATGCTACCACAGACTCCTTCCAAAATTTGCTAAAGGTCAGAGAAGAAAATCCTGGTGGCTTGCAAAAGCCTTTGGGGCATCTGTATATATTGCTCTGATTCTTTCAGGATGGGCAAAAGGATTTCTTACGTGTGTGCTCCAGTACAACATGGCTACAGAGAGGGAGGGATCTGCTTCTCTGCATTTCATTTCAGCATCTGTAAGGTGGATGAAGGGTTTTATAAGCTGTCGGCTGCACAAGGCATTGTGAATTTTGATTATTTGGGGAAAAAAAATCCCTATGTCTGTCACTGAGGTCAGGCATCTCAATAGGAACCTAAAATGAATTGCCATGATTTTCACATGTGTTGTTGTAATCTGTGGGTCTGAGGATCAGCAGCTACTCAATATTTTTGTCAAGCTGGGTTGCTTTTGTTTTGCTTTATACGGATGCTGCTACTTAACAAAAACCCAAACCCAGATGTCTGACTTTACTTTTTCTAATTAAAGGTGTAGGCATTTTGGATAAGATCCCACAGTATATGAAATGCCACTGCTCCCTACTGAACTTGGCTTAAAATTAGTAATGCCAAGTCCAAAGTTAATTAAAATCACACAAAATATACCTTCTGTTGAGGACTGAAGATATAAGATGTCTCTCAGTTGTACATGATAGCTAACTGTAACTGAGCTCATTACCACTGCTCCTGAGGTTCTAAAGAAAAAAAAAAAGCCTGAAAATATCTAAGTATTGGAGGCAACATCAGCAGGCTTTCAAAAACTTAATTGATAAGGGAAGTGACTCAAATGAAATTATGCCCTTTAAAAAAATCAGCAATGTGTTGAGGGCATAATAACCTTTTAAGAATTTGAAAAGCCTTTTCATGTTCATTCGTATATTAGAGCTCCTCAATCCTGTAATTTTACTTCCCACCTTTTTTTCCTTAATGGCACAGCTCCTCATATCAAGTGATTATTTCAGAATCAATGAGTTCCATTAGAAAAAGCAAACTCAATCCATATCTTTTGTGGCTGGAGAGCAAAGCTTAAGAAAAAATGTCAGTGTATCCTAAAACTGTAGAGACCATGATGGAAAAAATTTCAAGTTTTAATTTTCTGGTTATTAAATATCACTGCCTTTAAGCCACTCTCATAAGCTTCTATCCTGTTGTAAGCCTTTAAGTTTTGTAGTCCTCTACTGGAGTAGGTGCAAGATGGAGAGAAAAAGGTGTCAGAAACTCCAGTTCTTCCATTTCCCATACTCTGTAGCAGTTACCCACAGGAATTAAAAATATAGAGCAGTTTATGATGAGGATGTGACTAATTTTCTGTACCACTCCATCCCATTAATAGGGAGACCTGTAAAAGCATTTTTGGGGTCAATCCACCATTCAAAAAATCTTTTCACTATATTAAAGTCCCCATCATTTTCCTCCTCCTCGAATTAATTCAGACATTAGTCATAGAGAAAAGGCAAAAAAAAGCCTGTACTTGCTGAAAAAAATTCTCTGTAAGCATTCTAATCCACTGTTGATTTTTATTTTTATTGCAGTATGTGACACCTGTCTTTGTGATACTTGAGAAGTGTTATATTAGATCAGACAAAAAGGCCCAAATAAGTGACAGCCTCACACCTTGTCCACTTCCATGAGGATTATGCAGTTTCTGTAGCCTGAACAACTTTCTTCCTGTCTGAGAACTACGTTTGCAAACAAAACATGCATTTTTTTTTGCCATGTGGAAAATTGCTTAAAATGTTCTGATTTCAAACTTGCATTTATTTTTAGGGAGCGAGTTTTCTGATGAAATTAGAAAATTTGGATCAACTCTTCTAGTGAACATTTTGGCCTTTCCTTGCCTTTGCCATAGAAATCGGGGTCGGTAGGGATTTCTGGAGGGTCACCTGGAGGCAGGTTGAATTTGTTATCCACCAGACCTTTCTGGGGGAAGAAAGGTGAATAAACTCCCTTCTGCCTCTGACCCAAAGATTGCAAACACCCCTCACAAAAGGGGCTGGAATTTGCTTCAAAAGGAGTCAAACAATAACTTTTCAATGGATTCCATCACTTCCGTAATAAACAAAACATGATTCCCTTTCAAGCTTATCTGTGTGCCAAGTTCTGTGGTTACAGTACAATAGCTGTATTGTTCTTGTGTGCTGCAGGCTAAAATGTATTTTGGTAACTGCTGCTCTTTATAACACAATTGTCTGATGACAGTTATTCTAGCAAACCATTAACTCCTTCAGCCTGCAAGAACCTCTTCCAAGCAGTCTGGATAAGCCTCAAGAAGTGGATTTCTCCCACTGAGCATTGAATAGAACAGAAAGTAAGAGAAACTTGGGACTCTCGATGTTAGATAACATGTAAATGATGGTGACTCATAGTGGAAAACTGTGGATAAAAATTACACAAAGACTTATTTAACCACCATCTCATGATTTATTTTTTTTCCCCTGTATACAATTGTGTGAGAATAATGCTATTATTTGTCCATCCCCCTGCCCCACTGCTGTCTTGGAAGATATACAGAATAAAAATATCCAAGCATATGCATATTCACTGCATATTCCTCCTTCAGGCCTGAAGGGACCTGAAAACAGTTTGGATCACTGATATATTTGTGACCAATATACTATTTCTCACCATTTTTCTCATTAAAAACTTGCTGTTTTTGGCTTGAGTGCCCGGGTTACTAATTGGATAGTCCCATTTTTACAGTTTGGAAAACAGGCATAGGGAAAAATCAATAAGTTAGTGAGTGGCCTTATGCAGTGCAAAGACTGGCGTTCAAGGTGATGGTTTCCCAGGCTTCCCTCCTTGAAATAAACCACAAGAACCACACAAGTCTACAAGAGCTGCTTGGAAGGGAGGCTGGAATAGGCAGAATATCTGGCTCCTCACGGCAGGAAATATTGAGAACAAGGGTTTTTTTTCAGTGTGCATGTGGTATTTTTGTAATTCAAGCTTAAGTCACTCTGAAAACAAACTAAAAAGAGGAGCCAAATGTGTTAACATGAGTTGGAGACCAATTCCACCAGTGATGGGGAGTTTAAGGGTAGGAGCTACTGCTTTCTCATGAATCAGGGAAGCCTGTGATAACATCCTAAACTACACTAAAACATGCCAGTGAGGGGAGAGAGGACAGCTTGACAAAACCAACAAAAAAAGATTTTCATTTCTGAAGGACACAAGTTCATAACCAAGTGCCAGAAACTGTGGCTAGATTGCTAGAGAAAGGCTGAATAAAGTGCATTCTATTACAGAGAAGGAGTTTCCATATTACTCAGCTTGCCCATCTTCCAGACAGCACAGAACTGTTCCCCACAGTATCATCTCATTTGCGTTCCTCAGCTCAGTATCAGAGGCTCAAGGAATGAGGCCAGCTGAGCTAACAATCAGAAATCTTCTTCCTAATATTCCCCTGTAATTTGTCTTTGCTCATTTTCCGAGCTGGGATTTTTACAGGCACTCTGAGCTTCCCAAATCAACTTCTGCTTTAAAAATCACCTTGCTTTGCAAAGATGGGAATTGCTTAACTTCTTTAGCCTCCTCTGAAAGCCTCAGCCCTGAAAGGCTTCCCAAGTCAGAGGTCATCTATAGTGTCCATGCCCTGCATGCTGCAACATAGCTCAGTGTGAGGCCACTAACTTGCAGAGAGAAATAAATAGCATTATATACATGGTGTGTTGCAAGGGCTGGGGTTTCCGTCTTTCTAGGAAGCTCTGTGGGAAGACAAGGTACCTTCCTGCACCCCCATTTGCCACCCAAAGCTCCCCTCTGTATAGGATGATGAAGTGGGCAGTTCTGTGTGACAGTCCCCATTGCATTCTCCCAGTCTGTGTTCACAGAATATCACTTCTCTGTTACTTACATGGAGCTTTTTGTAGCAAAGGGCATCAATATATGTATGAACAGTGCTTAACTAGCTCGTCACCTTGATGTCAGAAGGAGGCTTCTTGGTTCTTCCAGGATATGCATTATTAATGCAAATATCACAACTAGTAGTGAGGAACAAGACTTTTCTTCCTTTATACTACGGTATATAGAGATCTGTAAGGATAGATCAAGCCACTTCATTTGGATTTGCTGTGTCTAAGCTAGACCTGCTGAAAAGTGGTGGCATTTTCAGAACTTGGATAGATTTGCTTATTAACTTGAGAAACTGGTTTTAAAATGAGGAGCATTTTTTATATCCACTCGACAAGATCTGATTGTGTTCCTGCTGTATTTGGACTAGCAGACTCTGGAGAGACAGAAAACGTATGCTAGGGTCATTTTAGGTTTGAGGGAGGCAACTCATGAGCAAATACACAAGAATTGCATTTTATAGGAATATTATATTCATCTTTCAAGTGTATGTCAGTGATGTGTCTGTTCTTGGTGCATGAGTTTGGGTAGTTCCTTCTCAGTCCAGATCTCAGTTAACTGTAATTATATTTTTTTGATCCTGTAGGAACCTTTATCTTTTTTTTTTTTTCAAGAGAATCATTGCTTTTCATCTTCTAGCATGACTATTTGCTTGATTTCTCCCCAAATCTAAATCCTATTCATACTAAATTCAGTGGAAAACTCAGGGAGTTGGTTTTTTTTTAATTATTTTATTATTTGTTTAAAAGAAAAAGGCCGAACTGTCTGCTAAGAATTTTTCCTAACAAATTCATACTAAATTCAGTGGAAAACTCAAGGATTTGGGTTTTTTTAAATTATTTTATTCTTTGTTTAAAAGAAAAAGGCCAAACTGTCTGCTAAGAATTTTTCCGAACAGTTTTAATTCCCAACAATTTTTATAAGAGGAAACAGAAGGTAAAGAAGTGTGGCAAACTGGAGAAGTCAGCAGTAAGGTTTGTGTAATTTAGTCTCCTGCAGTGGGGATGTTTGTACCTGGGCACTGCAGTGATATGTGATTGATAGATGGGGAGAGAAATTGGCAGTGAAGTTTGCCTTCATTAAGGAACACTCACCGAGCTGTAATTCAGGCTTAGGCACCATTTTTGACTTTTTGGTTGTAGATATGTAAGTTGCCTTAAAGCCACCAGGATCCCATGGAAATGATATGTTTTAATCCTTAAATAGAAGGTATAGAAGCCAAGAGTCTGACAAGCTCTGTGTGAGGAATCCTTCCTGCCCTCAGATGGTGTCACTGGGGGGACAGTGCAAAGCTGCTTTTCTCTCGCTGCAAACTGACATTTTCAAGGTGAAGCCTGAGAAAAATGCAGAATTAGAATAAACTCTCACAACTCCCCCCAAAAAGTTTGATCAAAGCCAGCTCAACTGTCTGTATCAGACAGAGGAGTTAAAAAGAAGAAAAAACTTGTGCAAAAGTGGGGAGAAATATAAAGGCTAAAGGCTGCTCTAACCACTAAGTCTCCACTTATTCACCTACCCACCTCCCACACAGAACTAGGAATAACTCAAAATAAATTGTGTCTGTATTGCAGTTAGGTATTTAATGACTTACAGGGACAGTGTTTCATATAGGACTAAATATGAATTTTCCATAATTTGAAGGTAAGCCATACTCTTCCTGAGAATTTCAGAATGCTTAGCAGAGTTCAGTGGATTAAACTCTATGCTGCCATCTCAGGTAGTCATTATTCTGATTAACAGAGAAAAAAGACTGCACAAATGGGTTTAGTAGCTAAACTTAGAACACAGTAATTCACTGAGAGAACAAGAAACAAGCTAATTCCCCTGTACTGCTTGCTGAATGTTGGAAGAGAAAAAACCTTTCTCATCTTTATTCTGCTCCTATTGTTTTGTTGCCTCAAGAACTGTCTTTTCATAGACAATAATATATTCAGGGACTTAAGGGCAAAAAGCTAAGCAGGAAT
>NW_008607580.1:0-20624 GCF_000691845.1 Merops nubicus | reverse complement strand
CAGGAATGTTAGTGGCAGAATGACAGGAACATCATTTATAAAGAAAGAAAAAAGGAAGTGTATATAGTAAAATTCCATGCTGGGATTACCTAAACTCATTAGAGATACAAACATCTGACTGAATCATGTTATGAATTTTATTAATAATGGTGAACAGTTCAAATCTCTGGAACTGTCTATCCTTTTCTGCAAAGACCATCACCTTGATATAATGGTCAGGTTTGGTCCAGCTACTTCCAGGAAATTCTGATTTTCATGTGTTGAGCGTATCAATACATTTGTCAAAATTAATTTGGGTTTTATCAACATGGGAATAATCCCAAATGTGTTGGTTTTTTTTTATGGGCTCCCAGTCATTTTGACCTTGCAAATGGGCAGGAGAGCTGACAAAACTAAGTTCTGTTTATTTATCACACCATATTGACTGATTTGGAAGAGAGAAAAAGAACCAAAGACCCCAACAAGCTTGCCTGGTCATTGCTGTGCTTACAGCTTCCTAAGGACAGTACACCCTCAGAACAGGGAGAAGACTTAAACTTCTACTTCTGGCCTCATGTTCCCTGGAAGAGCTGTGTGCCCGTGGCAGGATGCTGCATTCCAGTGCCGTGAGGCACCAGAGATATCACAGCACAGATAACGTCCCAGTGCAGCCCCACAGACGTGTCCTTCAGTCTCTAGCTACGGCTGGACTCTGGAAACCCTCTGTGGAGATACTGGAAAGAATCACAGCCTAAACACATGGCTATTTATAAACTCCTGCAGTTCCTCAAGTCCTGTGAAATCCCTCTGTCCTTCATCCACACGGTGCCCTGCTCACACCATGCCTTTACAGACACCAAAAGGTCTCTTTTTATCTCTGCCAGCAGTGAATCCTTTTGACTTGTATAATACCACCTGGTTCTTGCTCCCTTCTTCCCTCTCCATGCTTAGATTAAGACCATTATGGATAATAATACTGCCCTTGTCTGTAGGCTGGGATACACCATGGATGTCCCCATACAATGTAATCCCTCTCAGCATTTTGATCTGGACCCAGAGTGTGACATCTGGGGAGTCTTACAGACACCAAAAGGTCTCTTTTTATCTCTGCCAGCAGTGAATCCTTTTGACTTGTATAATACCACCTGGTTCTTGCTCCCTTCTTCCCTCTCCATGCTTAGATTAAGACCATTATGGATAATAGTACTGCCCTTGTCTGTAGGCTGGGATACACCATGGATGTCCCCATCCCTCTCAGCATTTTGATCTGGACTCAGAGTGTGACATTTGGGGAGTCTTGCTTTGGTGAGTATTTCATTCTGGTAGTTGTCTAGGAAATACTCAGAGCACCACTTCCTGTGCTGTGGATGGGGCAAGATGAACCCTCCTGCTAGTTCTGCATTCATCTGAGCCCCAAAAGACTCAGCAAAGGGCAAGCAGCATGTGGCACAACCACTGCCTTAACAGAGGGGGAAATCATCATCTTTAAAGCACTGTTTTCCCCTCTATAAGTACATGGTACAGAAAAGCTAATTATAGCCCCAAGGCTGACAATTATCAATGACAAACACAAAACCCCAAACAAACCCAACAGCTTCTCATTTTCAAGAAGTTATAGAAATGTTCTTTTAATGGCACAACACCTGAACTACGTGTCAGCTTTCTTTTCTGCTGCTGATTACCTAGAATGAATCACTGCTTAGAGGGAAAGCAGGAGGCAGTCAAGCCCTGGCAGCTGCCTGAATCTCGGGTATGTTGCTCTAATTTGCCTTTCTTGGTGGCAGATGGTAGCTTTGCAGGGGTGTTAAATCTGCTCATAACTAATAGGGTGGTGTTTCTTCGAATGCTCCATCTACTTCCACAGGAACAAACCATCAATTCTCACTATAACATGGCACAAGCCTATCGTCAAGAAACTACAATATGACTGGGGAAAAAAAAAAACCAAAACCACACACCACCCACATCCCCAATGCCCCTACCAAATAAATAGTAATAATTCAGAGTTTACTATACTTTCTCCCATCTCGTGTGTTTAGTTTAAGAGCTGAGAGCCCAGTGTGCTGTTCCCCAGAGCTTTCACAGCCAGGCTCCTCAGGCATGCTAAAATATGCAGGCTGGGAGAGATGCTTTAACTTCCTTCAGGCCCAGAGCTGCTGTTTGTTCAAAGGATAAGACACAATCCCTGCCCAGAAGTACTCACTGCTTAATCAGAGAAGACAGAGAATGCAGTAAACAGTATATTATCTTTGGGATCTCCCAGCATCAAAGAGGACCCGGGTCAGATGTGTTGCTTAGATCCCAACCCTTTGTTTTACTAAGCTTTCCTTTCACAAAGGAGTGTCATTTCTGCGGCAGCACCATCATTTTGGTTATTCCCCTTTCACGTAAGCCTAGCACAGCCCTTGGCTCTTTCTGGGAGTGTTCAGCCACCCATTAGGTAAATCTGTGATGGCTCAAGCTGCTGCAAGGAATGGAAAGCCATGGAGCTTGCAGCACTCTCACACAGCCAGGCAGCAGCCAAGGTCTTGGGGGCCAATGCCTGTGTCTGGAAAGCACTTTTCACACAGGACACCCCACTCTGCATGCACAGGGTGACCCTCCAGACCCCTGTCATGCAGTGCTGTAAAATGCTCTCAGGCTTTTGCATAAAAGGCTATTGTGTCAGAGGAATCACTCTTAACAACAGGTAGAGGGGGTTTATATGGCAAATATTGAGATGTATCATCTGTCAGCACAAATATTGATGAAACTGGAGTACGTGGTGCTGTAATCTGTAGTGTTACCTGCAGGCTGCAACAGGAACCAATGGACTAATTCTCTGCTTAGTATTGCCCCAAACTGTAATCCTGTAGACTTTGGCAACCCCCCCCCCCCAGCTAAGATGTGCACAGGATGTGTGATGGTTGTGGGGGGCAGGTGGTAGTGACAAAACTGCCCAATCCTTGGTCATTCACATGACTTTCATCTTCTTTCCAAAATGGAAAAGTGACCTGTTTGTGTGAGGCTATTTTAGTACATCAGCACCTGAATCTCCTGTCTGCTACAATCCCTGCACCTGCCAAGAGCAGAACCACCAAAGATCACAGTAGCTTTCAAATGCTGCTAAGCATGGCCCATGTTTAGATTTTATTCTTCCTTCCTAGGACTGTAGGGAAAAGTTCCAGTTGTAATCCCAGCATCTGGTGTGCATTTGGTTGCAGAATAAAGGATCATTCATACTACACATGCAGATTTGAGTCCTTGCTGTCAAAGTGCTTCCGCCCAAACTCATCTGGGTAGAGTCCTTATCCCAGCAGCCCTGCAATTTTCCTTGACCCTTTTGGCCTCTCCTGTTTTGCCAAGGATTGTCTTTTTCTTGTAAGCTACACTCAGGGAAAATCCTCTTGCAATTGAAGCGACCTGTTCTGAAAAAGAGGGCTAAAAGTGCAGCTAGTGTCAGGTCACTGGTGGTCACAGCATGACTGCATGGCCTTTGTTCTGCTCACCTGCACCCCCAGCTGAGGGTCCACACACTGCCTGTGGCTCAAGGGACAAGCCACAGCTTGCAGAGCAAGCTCAGTTACCAGGAGTCTGGGGTGAATGAAGGGGCAAGACACCAAACACAAGTAAGGAGTTTTCCCCCTGCAGAGCAGGTGCAATGACACCTTCTCCTGCTACCAAAAAACAGCCCAGCTGTTTATTAGTCTTAGTCACTTTTAAAATGTAGAGAGTGTGACCTTACCATTCAGGTTGGAGGAAAAGGAATGGCAGGGATCCCAGTGATTTCACCATTTGGCTCTTGTTCTGATGGCAGAGGATGTTAACTGCAGGACAAATTCTGAGGTCCTTCCCGTTTCTTGGTTGTGCACACCTAAGTTCCCCTGGGGGTACTTTCTTCTGGAGAAACTGCACAGACCTAAGGGGCAGGCTCTGCTTACAACTAATCCTGTACCCTTTCCCCTCCACATTCCCTTAACCTGTATCATCCCTCCAGTAATTAAGCTCAGCTAAGAATCCAAGGAGTTAGGTGCTGGGTTTTGCTTATATCACACTTTTACATAATTCTGTAAACTGATTTATAATTGTGTGCATCCCAGAGCTGGCTCAGAGGAGAAACACATGACAGCTTTGCCTTTTCTGAGGTGTTTAACCTAGGCTGAGTTCAGAATACTTTAACACTGAGGTATTACACAACCCCCACTGCAGACTGGAGAACAGGGGAATAGCAGTAGCAGGGAGGAGACAAGATTCTCACACTAAAAATTTAAGCTAATTTTTTTATTATCTAAGAGGGAAAAGGGGGATTTCCCACTTCTACTGAATGCCTTTTTGCTTCCTATTAAGAGAGAATTCAGCTAAATAACAGCCACTGATCTTCGTGTGCCTGGACTCTCACAGTAACATGCATCCTCTGTTCCCTTCATTTCCTTAAAAAAAACAACCCAATGAAATCAGCCTCTTCTAAACTGTATTTGTTATGATTTGCTTACAAGTCAGAACTGTGCTTCCATTGATTCTCCCGTGGCTTTGCAGTATTGTCTTTGAAATCACCCCATAATATGCTTGTGGCCTCAGCGTGGTATCTGATGGAGTCACAGCAAGCAGATCCCCAGCCCAGTGACCTATGGATTTGTTAATACCCCTTGAAGGCCAGGATTAAAATTTATCTGACCCAATGCTTTCTGTGCTGTCAAAACTTAAACTAAGATTAATAACTAGGTTTTGTCAAATGCATTTTAAAGAACCAATGCCCATGCTTTTCTTTCCAGGTCTATCAATTTTAAAAATAGACCAGCAGCACCCACACAAGTGGCTGAGGAATAAAGGGCTTGGGTATCTCTGGGGAGAGTGGGAAGGCAGATGTTTGACTTCTTCCCCCCCTCCCCAAGTAATATTCAGTCTTCTCTGCTGAATCTTGTTTGCTCAACTCGGGTTTGGATGCTTTTCACATAACCCAGTGTGTTTAACTAAAATAAAGGCTTTGGAGCCTTGGGCATCCTCTGGAGTTGATTTAGATGGTTAAAAACATAAGCAAACAAACTCAGGTACATTTAAGATAACGCGTTACTGAGTGGTGGAAATTACTGGCACATAGTGTTGTGGAGGTTAAAGTATAAATTCATTAAGAAAAGGAAATGTAAACTGGGATTGGCTTAATGGCAGCTTTCAAGTGTTTTGGGGCAAACATTAAGTTTGGCTCAGGAAACTTCCAAGTTGCTGATTGGCACAGAGGAATTGCTTAGTGGCAGCAGCTAAACGAGCATCTCCTGGACTGCACAAGTCTTGTATTTCCATGCTTGCACATCAGAGGAAGGGCAAGTTGTTGTTCTTTACAGCCTGGACAAATGACTTCTGACATCCCTCCTATCATAGCAGGCCAGGACTGATCTCTGAGTTCGGTGTGACAGCCGTGGTAGAGCCCCACTGGCAGCAGGGGATTTGGACTGCTCATTTATCACTGTGCAAACGTGATCAGAATTAAGCCCATTCATTTCCTGAAACTCTTGGCTCACATCCTGTTCAACCATGCGATGGTGTGCATCTCTTAGATGAAACCACAGAAAATGAGGCCTTGCAAGGCAATTTATACACACTGTTTTCCCCAAAGCACTGCTCATCTCAAGACAGGCCCGAGGGTGATTTTCTGAGTTTCTTGTTCTTTTTAAGCCCTGTCCTATATGTGGTTTGAAGACAGCCTGCTGTTAATCCAGACCACAACCTGCAGAACATGGGTGAGGTAGTAATGTAGTGTGTTGTGCAAATGGAAGATTTTATTAACTAGGCATCAAGTTCCTACGAGTGTGGTCAGGAAGACATACCTCATCAAAACAAGTATGTTGTAGGACAAGTTTGTGTTTCTAGTGCTAGCCCTTGCATGTACTTTGCCTGTGACCTGAACTCTTTAACCCTGCAGACCCTCCACAACAGTTTGCTGGCTGGTTGGGATGTGTTGTTCAGCTTTTGTAAGTGGTGGTTTTGTCATCAGTCTCCAGGGCCTCTTCCCATTCAAGAAGCTCTCCTGGCTTCTGCTGCTATATTCTGATGGTTTGGTTTGTATTGTAGATATACACTGGCCACAAATTGTTGCCTAACTTAACTATACATATTTCATTGTATATACTGTAGGAACATAAGTGTGTATAAATACGTGGATATGCCTGTACATATAGATAGGAAGGAGGTATACTGATGTGTATTTTTACAGCTTACTAGCTCTAAGTCATCTCGTGGATTTTCAGAACTATAGAAATATTCCACTTGAATAGATATGCAATTGCCTTAAGATCTTTTGAGTGAGCTAGAAAATTGCAGAAGGGCTGCAGAGATGGAAGAGGCCCTTTCCTTTCCTTCACAGCTTCAGAAATGCACAGGAGATAAACGGCCCCTGTGTTGTCATGACAAGTTCCCCAGGACAGCAGGAGAGGCAGAGCAGGGAGCAAACCCAAGTGCCACAGCCTGCAGGGAGTATCTTCTTGATACTCTGTGCTTCTCTTAGGGCTTGTAGAGTCTGCAAATGGATAAAACTCAGAAAGGCTCCAGGGGCTGCACTGGCTTGGGCAACAAACCGGAAGATTATGAGTTCTTTATAAGTCATAGCTGTTTTAAAACTTACAGTTCAGGGTGGAGAACTACTGTTTCCTTTGAACGTGTCATAAAGAGGGAGTGTAAGAGACAAAAATCCTGTATTTCAACATTTCACCTAAGGTGGGCCAGCGAAATCACCTGTCACCAGACCATATTTCCACAGGCTGAGCTAAACCCAGAAATAGCTGCTCGTGGAAGATTTACAGCCCCAGCTTTCTGACCTTCCTTTCCTGCCCAGAGCAAGGACGGCTGTGTGCTGTGCTCTGTCCAACACGCTCCTGGGAGAGGGAAGGGGTGGAAGGGAAGCCAGGGACTGTTCCTGGGACACGTCTGATGCTGCTTTGCTGTGAGCTATCACAACGTTCTGCAAGAGCAGAGACCCCAAGAAGGGAAAAAATATGTACAGGAAAAATGCTTGGAAAGCATCAGCAAGCTGGGGAGGAAAGGTTTGCTGGAGGAGCTCTGTGGGGAGGGCAGGTGGTGGGGCATACCCTCTGCAGATGGATGGGAGGTCACGATGGCTATGGCCCTCTCCACACCTGCTCTTCTTCCTGCCCCAAACGTCACCCGCAGAGACAAACTTCTGCACTGAAGCCCCGTGGGCATTGAGCTGGATGCTCACAATGATTCAGAAGCCTCCTAAAAGTCAAGCCCACTAGTTTCTTCAGTGCTTTCTGAAAAAAAACGGTATCAGTAAGGCACGCTGCTCTCTGAAACCCAGAGGGCTGGATTCCCTCCTGCCATTTGCCTCCTGCAGCCATTTTGAACACATGCAAAGGGGTTAAATGACTCCTCTTCTGAAGGCTGCCTGCTGGGCTTAGCTTGCACAGGGAGGGAGAGAGGCAAATATTTCTCTACCTCAGTCCATCCCATTCACTGCAATCAATGGGATGCAAACATGTGTTTAGGGCTTTCTTGAATAGGAACCGAAATGTCCTTCTCTGCATGTCTTAATAGATCCCATTCAGCCATCAGCATAGAAGATTCATTGTCACCAATTATTGCAAACATTTACACATTCTCTTCTCAGCCTGGTCTTCTGACCAGCTGAAGCCATGCCAATCTCGTGGGCCAGGCTCATCACATTTCCTGGCTGAAGCTGGCTTAGAGATGGTTTGGATATCACTAGCACACAAGTGAGGGAAGAAAATCAATGCTTACAACCTGATTCAAAGGCTGCTGAATCCAAGGGAATGATTCTCCTTCAAGCCAGCATGCTCTGAATGAGGCTGGACAAAAGAAAGCTTTGATAAGGATTGATTTTTGAGGGAAAGGAGCTGCGTCTTTTGCTAGATTTGAAAATGAGTTGTTTAAAAGTAAAGGTAAAAGCCACGCTGGCTTGGGGAAGGTGATTGTGGCTGTGCAGAGGTGGTGATGATGAGACACAGAGAGGCTCCAGTCTCTAATGAAGAGGATGGAGATGGGCTGTGCTGGATATACAGAAGTACTCTACTGTGAGAAACGAGACGGTGAGAACTGATAATGAGAATGAAGAACTTCCTTTGATTATTGCCTCTCATTTCCTATAATGCAATCTACATCTTTAAAGAAAGCTCTTCTGTTAGATGTTAGATCCCCTTGCCTCCTGCTTGTGGTTAGAAGATCTTAAGCATTAGTACTGGAAAAGAAAGGTTAACCTGAATAAGGCAGAATATAAGCCTCATTTTCTTCTGATTTCTATGCCACATAAATGCAGTGTAACACCACAGGTATGAGTGAAGCTGTTTCAGGAGTACAGCAAAATCTGGCAGGCAGGATAGTGCATTAGAGTACATGGCAGCAGACAAGACAGTGCTGAGAGAATTGCCAAGGACAAACAGGAGGTGCTGGCTGAACCCATCCTGGGTTGGTCCTGGGTTAGTCCTGGGTTTCAGATGGGGATCAGGGCAGGGCTGTACCTGCGGTTTCTTTTTAAAAAGACAGCTGGAAACAAAATGGAATTGTCTGTCTAGATGCAGAAAAAATGCTTTTGAAAATCTAGCCCCAAATCACCTTTGAAAATAGCTGTTGAATTTGTAGACTGTTAGACATGTCACACCAGGTTGCTTATGCAAATTGGACTGGCAGTTTGGCTTTGGACAAATCACACAGCCTCAGTTTGTCCAAAGCAGGTGCTGATTTTGAATGCCTCCATTTCAGTTGTGCAAGGATTTTCAGCGATGGTGCCTGTGATCTCCCTGGGATTGGATGTGTGAGTGCTCACACACGCCTCGTTTTATATGTTTAAAACCAAAAAAATTGAAAGCCAATTTTGATAAACAGAAGCTTAATCCTTCTGTACTTGCAGCTCCCCTGTCTGTGAAATGGGGATGGTGATAACACTTATCACCCTGCTGATGGCAAGGCAAGCTGCTGGAAATTTCTCTGCCTTCCTGACATGGCAGTGGGTGGCAGAACATTCACAGTTACTATGGGCCAATGGCTGCACTTGAACCCTGTTCCTTCACAAGTAGCAGATGAGGGGCATGGGCAACGGGTACAGCAACTATTAGAGCCAAACAGTGGAATTGCACATTTCAGAACAAACAGGATGCACATATAAGAGAAAAAAACCTTCTTGATTAAAGCCCAAGAGGAAATGAAATTAGAGACACTAATCCAGATAACCAAATCAAGCAGTTCTACTGTGGGATGGCAGTTAGCTAATGGTGACAACAGTAAAGGACTACCAGCAAAACTCCACCCTGCGCCACAGTATTTAAAACCAAAATTGTTTCAAAGGCCACAATCTAGCCATGTATTTACACGCCTGAGTAATCTCAATTAAAACCAATGGAACTATTCATGTGTTTGAACTTGAGCAATGTGTTTTGAGTCCTTTGCCAGATTGGCACCTAAATTCATCCCGGTTTCCTCCCTGAATGTGGGGCCCGGCGGGGGAGCCTGTGGAAACCTGTGTGGTTTCTCAGAGTGTGCTGTTCAAAGGATGATGCTCCTGCTGCCTAGCGTGCTGCTGCAAAGCTCAACTTTGCCTTCAGCTTTGAAAGCCACAGGGATGTGTGTACACTGGTCGTACCTTAAATCACTCTTCAGTAGGGGAAACAACTTTGCCCAGGCCCTCGCAGGGTGTAGATGGGTTGCTGCTAGGATCTGGTGATTGTTTTCACACTGACCACCAATAACAATAACAAAAAAGCCATAGTTTTTCAGGAATTTTCATTCCAACCAAACCTGTGTCTCTGCTTTGACGTGTACTCGAAGCAAAGGGACAATTATCTAGTCACAACATTCAATCCCGTTTGCGTAATCTCATCCATGTTGTTCAACTGCTTCAAATGCTTTTGTGATTAGAAAGATACTCCACAAATACACTGTGTGTGTTCCTGACACTTAAAACTACTGTTGCAAGTAAGGGAAAGATAAAGCAGCCTGGAAAAGGATTCCTTCCTTACCATTACTGACACCCAACCTATGAAACCACAGAATTTCATGTCTATTACTGAAGTGAAAGTCACATCAAAGGTCCTGTAAGACTTGGGGATATGCTGCAGCAAAATTGAAATAATATTTAGTACGTGGGAAGTTGAGCTAGATGCCTGGAACAGTATTAATTGCCACATAAGAGTACATTTCTGTGTTATTTATGGCCTGATGGCAATCCAAATTACCGAGATCTAAACCTGGTACTGTAAGAGACTCTCTTTGTGTCCTCAGGCAAATACCTTCTAATGCTTTCATGCTTGTTGGGAGGTGTTCAATTTGCAGAGACACTGAGCATCCGTTAGCCAAGATTTTTCCAAAGTGGTTGCTGACTTTAGGTAATCCATTTTGGAGCTCTGAAAAGGGCCTGGCTTCCAGACACAGCAAAGCACTCAGGTTTCACAGTTTGTTTCTTTGGGT
The DNA here is from genome assembly GCF_000691845.1 of Merops nubicus. Lineage (NCBI taxonomy): Eukaryota > Metazoa > Chordata > Aves > Coraciiformes > Meropidae > Merops > Merops nubicus. Next base: position 10,238 of record NW_008607580.1, on the reverse strand, counting down.
GAATCAACTCTCATTTCCCGCCTGGCATCACATTTTAGCTGGGCAGCCTTGGCTCTACCCTTCTGAAGTTTGCTTTGCAGCAGATGGGCCTCTCTCAACACCGAGTGCGAGCAAAGAAATCAGCAGTTGGCCACAGGAGTTTCCTAGAACATGAGAAGGATCCCAGCAGGCTGCCCAGTGCCCCTGGTTAGACTGACTCATGCAAGGAGCCTGGTGAAACATGTTTCGTGGGTGCTGGAGTGACTGAGACACAGCCCGGGCTGGAATCACAGGGGCAGTGCTCCAGCAGAAGTTCCTCTCTGTGTGATGCATTTTCTGAGGAGTTAAAGGCTGTGCAAATGACAGCTGTCAAACGTTGGCAGGCATATGGGAATCAAATAAAACCCCAGCCACACCATGCACTGCTAACACACCATTCTCCCCCTTGGAATTCCCAAGGGCTTGAAGTCCTTTGATCATGCTGAGGATCAGCAGCTTTGGGGCAGGAAGTGGCAGAAGTCAGAAAGATACATTGACACCCAAAGTCCTGTATCTTCACAGAGAGTTAAATCTTCTCTGAGAGATGGCGTGTGATGAGCTGCTTTGGGAAGGTGGATGGATGATGAAACAGAGAATCTGTAGAAAGACTGACTTTCCCATTTGCAAGTAGAAAATTTTACATATTAGAAAATACCATGGCGGAATGTGTCAGTGAGACTTAAAATACCCCCAGACAGCTGTTTTCAGGTTGGTGTGAGGTGTCCCAGTTGTGCAACTCACCCCACACAGGCGGCCTCCTGGATGTGTCAGGGCTGACTCTGAGAAGAGAGGGGGTTAAACAGCATAGATGGAGGATGCTGGTGGAGCAGTGAACCTGTAATCACTGGGATACTGGAAGGAAACAGCATCAGCTGTCCTGCACCATCAAAGCACAAGCTGTCTGGCCACTGCAGGGAGTGTACACGACTTGGGTCTCTGTGGACCCATCCTGACTCATCCTCTCCACAGCCAGCTCTGCTTGGCTGACGTGTTTCAGACCCAAATAATCGGGGTACCTGGGGAGCCAGCTGCACCCACGCTGCCTGGGAAGACACTGTAGGTGTGAGTAGCTGTGCTGTGGCACAGAGCTGCAGTCACCACTGGTAAAAGGCTCTGTGTCCCCAGCGTGTAAGGGCACAGTGAATAGGTGAGAAACACCTGTGGTTTATATTTCTCTCCCCGAGGCTTTGGTACTGATTTTTGTTTACAGGCAGGGTCTTTGTGTTACCTGAGTGGTGTGAAAAACCATTTCTGTAAAGCTTTCATAGCAGTGCAAGTGGGGTTATATCTGGGTGAGATCCTCAGCTGGTGTGTATTACAGTCACTCCAACAAAGTAAATGGTGCTGGGCTGACTGACACTATCAGAAGGTTTTGTCCTTGAGAACATGAATGTGCTTCTGATACAGCTATGCTATGGGAGAGGGTCAAAGAGACTGTATAGGGAATAGAAATGTGTCTTGTAAGGTGCAGCTGCAACTTAAATTTACTCCAAGGCTTGCTTCCGTTGCCCACGGACTAATGAACCAGATCCAATTCTTGTTTAGCTTGAGATTTCTTTGAATGATGCCTGGGAAAACTGACTGCAGCGTATCCAGGGGTGATATATTGTGATGTGACACTTGCTAGGACTTGGCAACTACTCTCAGAAAGAAATATTGATTATGAAGAATAAATTCAATATAATTGTAGAACGAGGGAGCAGGACATCATTGACACCATTTACAGCTGGCAATTCTGGAGAGCCTTTTGTCTCGAGTGGATGGCAAATGTTAATTAAGGTGCCCTCTCTGGCAACAAATGACTTGATATATTGTCTCATCTTAAATTTTTCTGTCTGTAAAACAGAAATGGTGCTTATTTCAAACTAGCTGTTGATAACAGTGCCATTCTCATGCAGCTGTGAATCTCACTCGTCAGTCTATCTCGCTGTAACTATGGGTAACAACTGGGAGGAAAGGATTTTGGAGGCAGTGTTGGGATCACTGCCTGTCAGCAGAAGATGATACCGTCTGCTTTGTCATGTGGCCTCTCCCTTCCCTCTTCTCTAGAGACATTTGCTCTTTCTGGCTCCTATTTAGACTGTCTGCTCTTGGAGCAGGGCTGATGTTTTCCTTTGCTGTTTGCACAGCCCCCAGCACAAGCCGATTGTGATGCATAAAGATCAGGCTTGTACTCACTGGTGCCATGCAAGGGAAAAACGATCCTAGTGCTTCCCATCAGCACAAACCCAGGGCTTGAAATGTGTGTCATGAAACAGATTCAGTCACTCTCAATAAAATGAGGAACAGCTTAGAAGTAAAATAGTACCACCTCTTCTCTTTTAGGTATTTCCGAAGCCATTTAATGCATCCCCCTCCCTGCTGGGTAGAAACATATAGAACATCTTATCTCAGTCATTCAAGAGAAGCACGTGCTCAAGGGCTTTGCTGAATCAGGCCACTCATGAGATTTGTGTCGTGTAAGAGCTTGCTGTATTTCATTAGAGAGAGGAGAAAGAGTCACTTTTACAAATTGGGAGATGAAAAATCTCTCTGGAACACACCCACCTCTGCACGGGTGATTATTTCACACTCACCAACCACCTATGATCAATTCTGCACTATCATGAGCTGCAGAGCTCTTTTGATGTCAGGCTGTGGAAGGCCAGGCTGTTGATAGTTACCTATCTTTGGGTATGCCTCTGCATTTCTGGCCCAGAAGACAGATATCCCAGCGTTTACTCAGGGCTGCTGTTTGCTCAGCCACATGCATAACCTTTCAGGAACATTTCCATGCTAATCTCCTGCTGACAGGGACTGGCCTGCAAGGTATTCCTTCCTGCTGGCAAGGACAGGAGACTTCAGTCTCAAGGGCTTGATTTTGGTGTCTGGGGAAAGCAAAGACATCAAGCACATCTCCTGTCACTCATTCCAGGGGCCAGTATATAACTGCCTGCTTTCAGTTTTCTGGTGGGTGACAGAAACCACTCAGGTCCTGGCAATACCCAGCAGGGTAGTGTCATATCTGCACGTGCAACTTTGCTCCCCATGCCAACCTTTATTCTTTTGGGAATCTGTTTAAAAAAAATGGGAAGGCTGAGGCTTCCCAGGGAATGGAGGAGCAATGGTTCCTGCTCCCTAGCTGCAAACCATGAGTTGATGGTATTCAGGAGTACCTTGAAAAAGTGCCTTTTGCTGCTGGGACTTGTCAAAGCTACAGGAGAAGTACTGGGAGTGGATGTGAGAGGGCAGCAGCTGTGTGTTTATGAATACAGACAGGAGGTCCAAGCTGCCTATAACACTGCTTATGTGGGTTGTCAGCCACTTCAGCAATTCCCTCAACCCACCCTATTATTTCTGGCTGGTTTTATTTCCCCCTCCACGTTATGCTGATCTCTAGGTGCAGTCTCTGTGCACGACCGGGCAGCATAGGATATGGTGGGGACAGGGAAATGCCAAGCAGAGCCCAGGCCTGTTCTTTCCAGGTCTGTTTATCCAGGGGTGAGTGAGACACAGGCGCCGCGGCACAGCCCATTGTAACGCACAAAGCCTGCGGCCAGTCCTGCTGATGGAATCCAAAATGCTGTCAGCTGCTAAACTACAGCTCTTTTGATGCCTCTGCTTGTTGAGGATAATTAGACTGGTGCAGTACAGACACACACACGGATGTCTCTATTCTTTTTTGCAGTTGCAGAGCGCATGCTGTGAATCCACTATGAGCACCAGTTAAAACCCAGGGCAACGTTCTCAAGTGTGAGCAAGGCTTAGGAGTCTGAGTCACTTTCAAAGGTGACTTAAAACTACAAGTCTCATCAGGAGCTGGCAGGGTTAGCACTTGACATTTACAAGCACGTGTTTATTCATTTATTTAAAAACTTTTGCAGAATTCTTCCCTGACTTCTGCCAGTGATTCAGGATTCAGGAGGTCCCAAGGGCTGGCAGCGCCCTTCTGAGCGTGGGCTCTGGCACAGCAAAGTGGCAGCAGTCACCTCGGGGGGAACTTCCAGAGGGCTTTATAAAGAAGTGCTGCAGAATTCTGCAAAGACAGGCCAGCATGCTGCCACTGCCACCAAGCCTCCAAGGGGAAGGATAATCAGCATCTCATGCAAACAGGGCTCCATTCAAATAGTCCATGCTGGATATCTGAAATGACGAGTTTCTCTAGTGAGTCTTTGTCTTAAGAATCTCACCAGTACATTTAAACTGGCTCCTAACAGTACTATCAGGTGAAAGGGGCAGAAAAAGAAGTGGTAACACTAGTCTCTTTACCACTCAAAACTGATACCTAGCTTGAAAGGGAATTGCATACTAAGGATCAAGTTATTAACTGCTTGGGTTTTTGACACAGAAGGCACAAAGTCATTTTTCAAGTTCTGTCGGTGCCTTGTCAGGCCTGGGCTGCACTTTCTGAAGCTCCTCTCCTCCCTCGTGTAGAGGGAAGGATCAAGTTCAGGACCTTTGCTCCATGACAAAAAAATAATCATCAGAGGGACAGAAGCACAAACAAATGTCTTCCTGCCACCACGTCCTTTTAATACCAAAATGAAAGGGACCAGGAAACTTTCTGACATCTCTTACAGTGTTTGCCAGAGTTAGATAGCCCTGAAAAACACATCTCAGAAATCCAGGAATTGCTGTCTTCTGGCTGACTCGCCACTACACCAGGAACTCCCTGCATATGGTGATGCTACTCAGATATTTAAATACAAGATCCCAATGAAGAGTGGTGTGTGAAGGCACTATAAAGGTGGGGTTTTTTTGTTTTTTTCCTCCCCTGAACATGTGCAAGCTTGCTTTCTGGGCAGCTAGCACTTACACAGCAGGTATTGCAGTGACTCGCTGACCTTGGCTCCACTGTGAGCAATCTCTGTCCAGGGATGCTCTGCCCTTAAACTATTTTCTTCTTGTGGCAGAAACATTTTCTTTGTCGATATCCCACTTGAGTATCTTGATCATTCCACTTCTCCCAGCTCTCAGATCTGATTAATGGCAGTTAGGCAAACAGGATCCTCAATCACTAAGGTAATATGGAGTGCTACTGCTGCCATCATAATTACTTTAAAGTGTGATCTTATCCCAGGAATGACTTCTTCAGCCTCTGATAAGAGAAAGTCTCACTCCATTTGAAAATTTTACACAGTGTCATGGAAATAGATCTTCTATTTAGACCAGCTATCTAAGTCCTGTGATTGAGCTACCAGGCTGCACACCTTCACCTGCAGAGTTTCAGTCTAGCTACAGACTTGGCATATATATCTGAGCTTCTCTATGCCTCAGTTTCCAGACTAACCAGTGGAAATGAAGAGCCCTCTACGTTTTATCACTTGAGATCTTTAAAGTAAGGAACTGTCTGATAGAGATCTCCCCCAGACCAAACTCAGTGGAGCTGCTGGCACATAATGGTCTGAGTACTGCCATAATCATCTCTCGGTCCCACAGCAGAAATCTGCAATAAAGCAAATGCAAAAAAACCCCAATCCATATGCAGAGCAGCCATGGGACTTGGTCCCAAATGTGTGCTTGCTCAAGCCTTCCTCCAGTGCACCTTCCTGGCAGCTGCTAACTCAACTGCAGTGTCCATGTTCCACTGCTCAGCACAGACCTGCTGGATCCCTTCCAGCACAGATGTACAGGATCGTTCAGAGGCCTCAGTGCTGAACCTAGGGATTTCAGTACATGAGCTGGAGCAATGAATTGCTCAAACTGTTGCTCAGGTTACAATGCAGAATCTCATCCATTAAACCCCAGCATGGGCAAAGAGCTGCATGTCTGACAGCTTCTGACAAAAGCTTAAGCAGGAGTATGGAAAGTGGGGGGTCACAGTGGGGAAAGCAGATCTTGCCTAAGTGATCTGCCAGAGGGTGAACCTCCAGCAGGTTTGTCCTTTTTCCCTATTTGTAGAGTGTAAACAGGTCACAAACACTCCCTATGAAGCTCCTACTTAAAAATGTCTGCTGGCCTGATGGCTGACATGCAGCATTGGGAATGGAAGTATTTTGGTGAGACAGTTTCTCTGCTGCATAGTCCAGTGAGTGCCTCTATCCAAGCCTCAAACTCACTGTCCTGAATGATGAGCACAGACAGAGCCTTAGGGGAAGCTTTTGCCTAAGCCCTTGCAGCTACAGCACCTGGATTTTCTATGGTACAGCTGAAAACTTCCTCTAGTGCTGTTAAATTTGAAAATCTACTCTCAATCTTGACTTCTAAACTGTTGCTTTTAAGAACAGTTGTATCCATCAACTTCTTCACTTGGGATGATGGAGTTTCCTTCCACACCCTAGGCCAACAGAAGTCTCTGTGAGTCATGAAAACCCTTCTAAAGCTTGGGCTCAAGTGAGATTTAGGGGATGCCTACATTGTGGGCTGGTCCTTCGTAGCAGGATGAATTTCAGCCAAGAGTATTTGCAGAAAACTAATACCCTGAAGGCAAGGCCATGGAGGAACAGAAACCATTTCAAAATCAAAAGATTATCTGCAGCACTTTTTTTTCCCCATGAAGTATTTTCCCAAATCCAGCTCAAACCCTAGAGGAACAAGAGACTTCTCAGCCCTTCTGTGCTGAAATACTGCTATGTTGCTAAGTCTGTTACTAGGCAAAACATGTTTTAGCAGCCTAGAAAACATTTTCAAAACACAAGAGGAGATTTTACTGTTTGTAAACTGGATCTGAGCATCTTTTCTTTGAGAATAATGAAACTCTTAATACTCCTAAATTCTCATAGTCACTAAGAAATGAAATAAAAATTAGACTGGCTTAGTTCTATTCAAGATCAGGGGAAATGTGGTACAGCTTTGTGAATTGACTCTTCTTCATGCCCATGAACACAGAGTTAAACCCAGGTGGTCTTTTCTGGCAGGGAGGAAGGGGGAAGTGCATAGCATAGTGGAAGCAGTTAACTTGATTCATGGTAAACTGTACAACATTCCTGTCTATCCCTTTTCTGTGTGGGGGCAAGGTTTGAAATTATGTCCAGCATCAGCAAATCCACCCAGGAGCACAACGTTGTACACTGAACCAACATTATGGACCTGTCTGTAGAAGATGGTCCCTCTTCTTTAGGCTGAGATGACAGAAAGGAAACATCAGTTTTGGAAAGCTTTGCCCCCTTTGTCAGAACAGCCTTCATGTCTTAAGCTTATCACTCAGATCATGGCAATCAAAAAAGCATGAGGCCTGTAACTGAAGTGTTCTGTTCATGGACAGTGACCTACCCAGTCTGAGTAATGAGAGGGGCTAGAGAATTATCTTGATTTTTCTAGGTCTAGATCTCTTCTGAAACAGTACCGATATTTCAGGGCAACTGGGAAATAATAGTTGTGTGAAATCACTTTCTAGAGGAAGCCTGTTCTTGTGTTGAGAGTCTTGAGACACTGGGGATCCGGTTGGAGTTTTTTGTGACCCTGGGTAAAATGATTGCCTCAGTGCCCATGTTGCAAAATAGCCATCATAACCTGACCTTTGCCTTCCTTCCTTGTCTAAATCAGAAACTACCAGGGATAGGGACAGCCTCCTGTGTGACTAGACAGCATGTAATATAACAGGCTAATTGCAAAATAAAAAAATTGTGTGCTGACAAAAATACCCACCAAAATAGAACAGCTCTTCATGGTAATAGTGCAAATTGATGCCATACCAAGTGGTTTGAGCAATTGCTGTCCACAGGTAAATGCACCCAGAGGTGGTTTCTGCATCACCATGTAATTTAGAGTAGCTCAGCTGAATTGAAGCTGTTGCTGGGAAGGAGGAAAAGAGACAGACAGACGTTCACAACGGAAGGATACGTCCCTCTTTGATGGACCCTTTATCCCCAGTCCTGCATAAACCACTTGCAGGATGGACAAATAGAGACTTGATAACACCTTGATTTGAACAAAAGAATCATAGGCAGTTTTGCACTTGATACCTAAAGCATAAACACCTATGACATCCTCTGCTGGTTTCATCCTGGCTCATACCATTTTCTACCCTTAACTGAGCTAGTCTATACTTGCCAGCCAGTAATACTTGGAAATCCCATTTAGTCTTTCACTTTTGATGATTTTAGCATGCATAGAGTGGAAGAAGCTTGCCCAAAGTAACACAGAACCAGGAAAATAAAATGAAGGCAAGAATCCTGAGCAGTCAGCAGTGCAGCATCATCCTGGACATCTGAGCTCTTACCGATGTTATAAACTGTCAGCATGGAGAAATATTATCAGTCTTTTCAGTTCTGGAGAGACAAAAGCTGACCTGTCCATTGGAAGGTGTCTAAGGTACTTGAAGTTAGTCGAGCTGAATTAGAAGCTTAGCTGGGCAGTGCAAGTACTCCCTGAGATGTCAGTGCTGTCCCAGCACCACCTCTGAAAACAGCACTCCTGTGATCTCCAGGAAGCTCTCGTGTCTCCTACCCTGGGTTCAACAGTTGTCTCTGCCCCAGTCAATCCCCCTCGCTCTAACAAGAAGCCAGGAGGGCACCGGTGCCAACAGTGATGGCATTTTGTGACACGCCTGACTGATCAGTCTGACAACTTGGAGCTTTGTTTTGCATAAGCCATCCAAACAGATGGTCACCACTTTTAAGTATCAGTCTGGCTTGTGTTTGTGTGCAAGATCTACAGGCACAGATCTGAAATCTTTCGTTTTGTTGAGTTCTCTGTCTCCTGTTGTAAAAGGATGGCTTTGGGGTAAAAAACAGGGGTGGGGGACTTTTGGAAGAAGACTTGAAAGGGCTTTACTCTAAGGTTACTTCTCTGTACCATCTTTGGGAGAGAGGGAGTTTTACCTCCTTGGCAGCTCGGTAATCTCTTTCACTCATACTTGCAGAGTAATATGCTGTGAGTTAAAAAGCAGCTCCTGGGAAGCACTGACCTTTAGGGAATGTCCTTTTGCCACGCAGACCTTTCTCTCATGCTTCCAAACATGCGTGCTGTTCCATAGCATACCCTCTATGGCAGAACTTACTTGTTTGGGTTTATTTCCATTTTGCTTCTTATCTGAATTTTGATAATGAATTATTTGTAGCATTTCCAGCAGGCTGGAACAGGGACACTAACTGCCACCTCGGATGGGGAACGTGGCCCCTCTCCCAGCAGGCAGCTGAGTTGTCAAACAGGGTTATATATCGCAGTATCTCGAACTGACTCTCAAGATGGTTTTACCTGTCTGGCTGGTTATGTTTGCAATAAGAACTCTTTGCAGTTGGGGTTATTTTACCCCTTTCTCTGGCTTGGTCTCTGTATTTATCCTTTCTTATCTTGTATGATGACGCTTTGTTTGTTCAGGTCTATGTTTGTCAGATGTTAGAATTTTCTTAGCAGGAATATGAACCATAGAGTGCCTCAGCTAACGGTTAGGCAAGAGCAGGGCTGACTGTCAGCCTGGATGGCACTGTTGTACAGGTGATAACGAGTTTCATTCATAGTATCAAGCTGTTTTTCTCTCCAGCTACACTGAAAGATGCACATCTGTTTTTCAAAACGAGCAGAGGATGAAGTCACCCGTCGCCCACTATCTCCATTTGCATTCATTGTATATAAAAGCTGCATGTTGATTTCAATAGATAACTATAGATCCCTGACAGACACAAGGAGCATAAGTAGGACAATGGAGAGCACACATGAGTTTTTCTCAATGTGCTAGTGGATCCACGGCAACCTCATGAATCCACAGATGACATCTGTCCTTAAAACTGCATGTGTCTATATATTTATTAAAAAAAAAATGCACAAAGACAGGCTGCAAAACCACTGAGTTCTGGCTGGTATCAACAACAAAAGGAAAACTTAAGCAGATCAAGGAAATCATCCAAACGCCCGCTGGTTTCATTTGCATCCTAAAGCACACAGTCCCACTTCAGGAGTCACTGTGTTTAAAACCGCCAGAGTCATTATTAAGTTATCATTCGATTGCTGCCTAATTAATTTAAAGGATAAGCATATGCAGGGATATTACACCAGGGCATTGCTATACTGGGCAAGAAAAACCCCTATGGACTACGGAAATTTTATTCTACTGTTCCGTTCCTTTTTGGTTGGTTTGTATGCGGATTAAAGAAAAACTCCTGGGTGCCCGAGTTGGCCAAAGCAACTGCGCCAAGGACTCCTTATTTTCAAAGGAACGATGGGTTATGATTTTAACAGGGGGTGCAAAAGAACTGCCTCCCTGGCGATCCCAAACTTTCCAGCGCTGCCTGCCTGTGCCGGGCGGTGCGGGCGGGCTGCCCGGGGAGCGCCGAGGCCCTTGGGCACCCGGCAGGGAAGGG
>NW_008607579.1:0-12245 GCF_000691845.1 Merops nubicus | reverse complement strand
CAGCCAGTCCCTGCCCAGCCTGTAATCTAGTCTTACAAGAAAATAAGCATGTTTACTACAGGCTTACTAATGGAAAGCAGAGACTCTTTTCTTTAGGTCTTTAGGTATAAACCAAATCAGACTAGCAGGATGGGAAAGCACTTGTATTTAACAGAGATGGGATGGCTTTTACCAAGCTGGTTGGCATCATTACCTACCACCTATGGCAGTATTTGCTGTCAGGATCAGCCAAAGGGTGAAAGAGAGAGAAAGAAAGGGATGGATCAAAGAGCTAAGTCATTGGGAGAGAGGAAAGCCTGAGAAGTCCTGAAAAGACAAGCTTCAGAACAAATTCTTTTGCCATCTGTGACTGCTTCAAGTTCTTAAAAAATGATTCTTATAATTCAATGTACCAACTAAAATGTTAGTGCTGCCCAGCACTTTGAGAGCACATGAGATGATTAGGAAAGTTGTATTTGACAGCTGTTTAGAAATACTCATTAAAAGTGAGACTGAATAGCACAACCCAAAGGTATTCCACAGGCATTGATACTGTGTTTGAAGTACATTCGGCACTTCACTGAATTAACTGAACAATAATAGCATATAAACTGTTCAGGTAAACCAAAGGGTGGTAGCATCACAAATAGTAGTAGGTACAGTATAAAAGACAGGACAATTTTCCTATCATGATAAACAGGGTCAAACAGAATGCATTTTTTTTTAGCTGCAGAAAAAGTTATATATATGCAATACATGTTTGGAACGTGCTGCCCAGGGAGGTGGTTAAGTCACCATCCCTGGATGTGTTCAAAAGCTGTGTAGATGTGATGCTTGGGGATATGTCTTAGAGGTGGACTCGGTAGAGTAGGGCTAATGGTTGGACTTGATGACTTTAAAGGTCTTTTCCAACCAAAGTGACACTATAATTCTATGATTCTATATGACATGCTAAATAAGTACCGAAAAAAAAAAATGTCCAAAGTATATGCCTTTAAAACATATTTAAATGCCTTTGAAAGAAGAAATATAACTGGGATTACTGAGTAGCAACAGGGAAGTGATTTTCACTTCTCCTTATAACATGATAAGACCAACACAAGCATAATGAGTAGCAATAGGGGTTCGTGCTACACAAAAACATTACTGAGAAATCACAAAGGGTGCAGAAAAGTATTCAAAGCCTAGAGAAAATGCCTTCCTGTGGGAGATATAAAGAATTCAATCACTACAGTTTATACAAAAGAAAGTTAATGACAGTGGCTTCACACTATCCCAGGGAGAAAATTTCTGTTATTAAGGCACTTGGTGAGCTATAAGAGAAAGGAAAGGCAAAAACCAATGTCAGGAAGCCAAAACCAGAAAAATTCAACATGAAAATGCACACAGTTTTAAAAGTGATTTTCACTTCTCAAAAAAAAACAAAAACAAAAACAAAAAAAAAAAACCCACAAACCAATTATCAGAGGAAGTGATGGATTTCCTTTCTCACTTGATATCTTCCCATTAAGAATGACGTTCTAGAAGCCAAAATGTAATCAAATCAGTTAATGGACACAGTGAAGAGATAGCTGGAGATTAGCTACATAAATATTTACCGATCCTTCTAGACTTAGGCATTCGAAGTCCTTGAATACATCTTAAATTTAAGAGATTAGCAGAGCGCTCTTATAGGGCATTCACTACTCCTTGTCTCACTGGTCTTTGGGGGAGCATGATGGGACAGGGGGGTTATTTTGTATCAACAACAGATGAGGAACCTTTTTCAATGAACAGCTGCCCTTTTGTATTTTAAATGACAGCAATCTGTAATGCTTTTGTGCTTGACAAGAAGATCCACCTTGAATATAAGGACAGTTTGGAGAAAATTATTCTACTTAGGTAGGTGACCACTGCTTTATATGCAGAGCTCACTACATAACTTAACAGTGGAGGGAAAAGCCAATTTCTTACTGAACTTTACAATTGCTGCAACAGAAGCCAAATTATCCATACATATCTTTCTTCTAGAGTTAGCCCAGACTGGATTACCCTTTAGTTCATATAAAGTTATGGAATACATGACTCTCCAGGCCCTTGTCCCTCAGGAAATCTAGCACACAGACAAATAAAGACAACAGTTGGTTTAATTATGAATGCCTTATGTTTTTTAACCATCTTAGAAAAGCAGCTTTAACATACACTTCTTAAGACTTGACAGTATCTCAATATCAGTTGTCCACAGCTATTTGTTGTTACAACCCCTAATCTCATAGTTTAAGCTTTTTCATACAGAAGGTAGATAATGAAGTTTTGTGTCTCTTTCTCTGTATGATTTATCAAAATTATAATTGTCATCCGGCTTGGGCTTACTTGAGAGGTAATACATTCTGAGCGTGTTTCTGAGGATAAACTTCCTTTGAGAAGAAGAGATATGTGAATGATGCATGAATGGGCACGAATGAGGCTGTGAGCCAGAACCCGGGCAGAATCAAGGAAGACTTTAAAGCCCTGGAGGTGCAAATGAAAAGCATTGGTGCCCAAGTTGTCTTTTCTTCCATTTAACTGGTTAGAGGAAAGGGGGCAGACAGAAACAGGTGAAAGTGAATATCAACTCCTGGCTATGTGTCTGGTGTCATTGTGAAGGTTTGGGGATCTATGACAATGGGATATTCTTTGGTGACTATAACCTGGTAGGAAGTGACAGAATACACCTATCTCAAGGAGGCAAGGGAATGTTTGGAAGGAGGCTGGCCAACTTGGTGAGATGGGCTTTAAACTGATGGACTTGGGGTGGCAGGGTCCAAGATAGTAATACTCATGCTATCCCATCCAACTGCAGAATATACCAGGCCAACCAGAGCAATGACAAATGTTCCTTTGCTGCCTTCTAAAATGAAAGCCAAAAGGCCAGCCACCTCAAGGGTGTGCATGACTATGGCAGTTCTTCTTGCAACCCAGGGAAACCCTCTTGCTTGCTTAAGTCTCTGAAATGCCTGTACACCAATGCTTGCAGCATGGGAAATAAACAGGAAGAAGTAGACATCTGTTTGTGGTTGCAGGGCCATGACCTCATTGCAATTACAGAGACATGGTGGGATGGCTCACATGACTGGAATGTTGTCATGGACAGCTATGTACTTTTTAGGAAAGACAGTACAGCAAGGTGAGATGGTAGAGTTGCTCTTCATATGAAAGAGCAGATGGAATGTATCAAATTCTGCCTAGAAGGGGATGAACAATGTGTTGCAAGCTTATGGGTAAGAATCAAGAGGCAAGTTAATATGGGTGACACTGTTGTGAGTGTTTACTACAGGCCACCTGATCAGGAAGAGGAATTTCATGAGCCTTTCTACACACATCTGAAAGTAGCATCAGGGCTACAAAGATGATTACAGGACTGGAGCATCTCTCTTATGAGGAAAGCCTGAGAGATGTGGGCCTGTTTAGCCTGGAGAAGAGGAGGCTGAGAGGGGATATTAGCAACACTTACAAATATCTAAAGGATAGGTGTCAAGAAGATAGGTCCAGTCACTTTTAAATGGTGCCCAGTGACAGAATATGGGGCAACGGGCACAAACTAAAACACAGGAAGATGGATCTAAACATGAAGGAAAAGTTTACTTTGAGGCAGGAACAGGCTGCCCAGAGAGGCTGTGAAATATCCTTCTCTGGAGATTTGCCAAACCCATCTGGATGAGTTCCTATGCAATCTGTTCTAGGCAAACCTGTTTTAGCAAAGGGGCTGGACTAGATGTTCTCCAGAAGTCTCCTTCAACCCCTACTATTCTGTGATGCTCTGTGATGCCATGAATGGTGGTTTTGCCACCATTTTTCATCATATTAACTGTAAATGTAGCTGCAGTCATTTATACTGTCAGAAAAAGAATCATAGAATCAGTTTGGTTAGAAAAGACCTTTGGTTGGAAAATATCCTCAAGTCCAGCCAGTACAACATCCACCAATAAACCATGTCCCTAAGCACCTCATCTACATAGCTTTTGAATACCTCTAGGGATGATGACTCTGCTACTTCCCTGGGCAGCTTGTTCCACTGCTCAACAACCCTTTCAGGGAAGAAAAATTTCCTAATGGGGGTTGGAACTAGATGGTCTTTAAGGTCACTTCGAACCCAAACCGTTCCATGATTCTGTGATTCTAATATCCAACCTAAACCTTTGCTGAAGCAACTTGAAGCAATTTCCTCTTGTCCTATCCCTTCTTACTTGGGAGAAGAGACTGACACCCACCTTGATAAAACTTCCTTTCAGGTAGTTGTAAAGAGTGATAAGGTCTCTCCCCGTAACCTTTTTCTGCAGACTATAGAACCCCAGTTCCCTCAGCCACTCCTCATGACACTTATGCTCTAGACCCTTCACCAGTTATGTTGCCCTTCTTTGGACATGCTCCAGAACCTTGGTTATTTTCTTGTAATGAGGTGCCCATTACTGAATCCAGTACTCAAGGTGTGGCCTCACCAGTGCCAAGTACAGGGGCATAATCACTTCTTCAGTCCTGTTGGCCACACTGTTTCTGATACAAGCCAGGATGCTGTTGGCCTTCTTGGACCCTTGGGCACACTGCTGGCTCATGTGCAGGTGGCTGTCAATCAATATGGCCATGTCCTTTTTTTGCCAGGCAGCTTTCCAGTCACTCTCCTAAGCCGGTAGCATTGCCTGGGGTCGTTGTGACCCAAATGCAGGACCTGGCACTTGGCCTCGCTGATCCTCATACAATTGGCCCTGGCCTAACAATCCAACCTCTCCCAATCCCTTTGAAGTATAGTTTTGTATTGTCATGAACTTACTGACAGTGAACTTGTTTTCCTCATTCAGCTCACTGGTAAACTTATAAAAGAGAACAGGCTTCAGTACTGAATCCTGGGGAACACCAGTATAATACATAATGATTTTAAAAAACTGTGTGCACTAATCATGCTACTGATTGTGCACTATAGAACTGTAAAGATGGACATTTTCAAAGGAAGAAAAAAGAAACTCTCTTTCCAGAATTAGTGATAGAAAGCACCTGCCTCTGGAATGGACTTCATAGCTTTGAAATGTTGGTTTTTAACAATGAGCTTGCCCAAAATAGTGAAAAAATGAACCATTTTAACAGCTGCTGCATGTTTTATAACTGATTTAATTGACTATACCATTTGAGACATGAATGACATTTTAGCTGACAAAGCCCATGATAAATTCGGCTGCTGGTAGTGTAATTATCCCTAGCCATTTATTCATCTGTATATTTCCACACAGCAAGATTTCTGTGTTTTTGCAGATGTGATAGTTAACTCTGTCTTTCTGGTACAGGATGATACCTATGTTCCTTTTAGTCTGTTAACTTATTTCAGACAAAATGATGATTGAATTTGGTATAGTAAGAACAGTACTTTCTTCCTAAAATAAGAGATACAGTACTGAAGAGTGGAAACCTGACCAACTACTTTTTACAAATAATTCATTGACATCCAAGGAGTAAAGGAGAAAGTTGAGTATAATGGCCTCAAGTTGTGCCAGGGAGATCTAGATTGGATGTTCGGAGGACTTTTTTTGCTGAAAGAGTGGTGAGACATTGGAAAAAGCTGCTCAGGGACATGGTGGAGTAACCATCCCTGAAGGTGTTCAAAAAACATGTAGATGTGGCACTTGGGGACATGGTTTAATGGTCATGGTAGTGTTTGGTGGTGGTTGGACTTGATGATCTTAGAGGTCTTTTATAACCTTAATGATTCTATGATTATCCGTCAGAGTTCCTCAATAAAACAACATAAGAAATCTCTGGTGTAATCAGTGAAAAAATACGTCAAATTGAATTTTAATAGATAGTTTAAAATATGAATTTGCATTTTTGCATGAAAATAAAGTACAGGCTTGTAAATGCTTGCTTGCATGAAATAATTACTGAAGCATAATTACACTGCCGTGATTTCTTCGCACTAATTCAAAGCCTGGAAAAATCTCACTCTGTGTTGAGGGAGCCTGTGCTGAGTTTCCCTCTAGATAAGGTTACATCCTTTCTGTATATGTAGAGGAGCCTCAGGAGATTAACTTTACTAGGCTAACCTTTGTGAATTTAATCTACAAGTGCTTGTGTGCTTTAATTTAGTATCTGCCCAGGAAGAAAGTAATGCTAGAAATTATTTCCTTCATTTGTTGTGAATTAACTGGTCTGTAAATACAAACTGTAAGGCACCTGGGTACCTTTGAAATTTATATTCACATTTTTAGCTTCACAGAACAACTGTTTTCTTGTCATACTCAGACATAACAATCAAAGTCTTGACCTTGACCAGGGTCTGGGAAGCACAAGTTACTCAAAATCAATCTTTAGAAATACTCAAAGGCAGAAAATCAAGTTTTAGAGCAGTTTACTCTCTAAGAAAGCCCTGTAGGTACCTGGTTGATTTCTAGTGCTAGCTACAGAGGCAGTAATCACAAAAAGATACCTGTATAGTTCATGGCATGTATTTATAACACCAGACAATACTGCATTTCACTAAACATTTTTACCAGTCAGCTAAAATTAATGTGAATTAAGACAGCAGGGATGCTGGGTTCAAATACATGTTGTTTCTGTTCTGATGCATACAAGCAAAGAATATTTTCTGGGAATCAGAAACACAGGAACCTAATAGACACTTGAAGAACTTGATGTTGATTTCCAGGACATCCTTCAAATTGAAAAAAAATAAAGTAACAATATTGCTTTCTGTATTTGGTTTGTAACTTCCCCTGATATAGCTAAATAACAGTACTGCCAAATAAAGGTGTGAACTTGATTTTTTTTTTCTCTGAAAAGGCACATAATGTTTGACAAATTCTATCAGAACGTCTCAAACTGTTTGGGCAATGAGATTTTCATCTTAACCTAGTGACCCATATGCCTTATTTGAATTACTACTTATTTTTAGAAATTTTTATTAGCAAGAAATTTTATGTGCAATCAGATTGGTTAGAAAAATCAATAAACTCCAGCATTTCATTTTTAACACTGTTTTAACATTGCTTTTTAGGCTAAGGAAACAGTGAATGTAATTCTAATTGATTATGTATAAGGCCTCTGATCTGAATATAGAATTTTCTTTGAGAAGAGCAGGGATATATTGTTTGAATTATAACAGCTGTTACTCAGGCTAATACATACATCACATATTTGTTACATGGTAATTCCAAAGTGTAGTGGCCTTACAGAAACTTTCTCTGAAATTTGATCATTTTTAAAGGGATGGAGAGAGAAGGCAGAAGAAAATAAGATGACCCACCACTGTGGTTATTATGTGGAAGGTGGTTTAGTTCTGTCAAACTTATAGCTCCAGGTCTGATGTTTAGAAAACTTCAAAAGCCTAGAGATATCCCTACTGACTTCTGAATTTGCATGTGAAAGATAAAATAAAATGCAATTCTTAAGCCATTACCATAGCAACATTATTAATGTTAGTTAAGCCTGCAACAATATTTCTATTTTTGAAAAACAACAGTGCTTCCTCCTCTTTAGTAGTTCATATAAAATGGAAAGTATACAGAAGTATTTACATCACATTTGCCTCATAAGGAAAGATTATCATCTTAAGAAATGTTCAGTTGCCACTGAAACGGTAGAAAATCTTTGGTGACTGATACACTGTATTAAAAATCTGACATCCTAAAATAACAGACTTAAATATTTTAGTTTCAACTACTCCACAAGCAACATTGCAAATTCTAATAAATCTCATCTGGAGTATAAAACTAATATACTTTCCACATATACCAGCAGCTGCCATAGTGGGATACCTTCATGTACACACTGAACTTGATAGGCCAAATTTTCAGTATTATTCATCACAAATTACTTTAACTCATCATATAGGTACCTCAATATTTGCTGCCTTTGCAGCAATAGGACTCACAGGACAGCATTTCTAATTACTGTTTTCAGTTACCCAAAGGAAACCAATGTAATCCTGTTTCTGTATATGCTGTATGTAGCAATGCCTGACAGTTACATTTTTGCTTTATTCTGGTTTATCAGAACTTTTTTGCATTTGCCTAGATGTCTTCTACTACTAGTAGTACTCTCTTTTCCTGGGTGATTAAATGCTAAAATTTAAATGTTTATTTTTTCCATTGTGAAAACAGCAAGAGATGAAAAGCGTTACCCAGGAGGTTGTTGAGTGAAAACAAGACTTACATGGTCTTCAGAATCCTTCTTTCTTCCAATATTATGTCAACATTTTAATGGATGAAAAATTAATTTACATTAGAATCATATGCTAAAGGGCAGTTAGCTACTTGGGAATAGGAATGAACACAAAACTCACAGTGAATCAGAATCACAGTTCTCCACAGTGCTCCCATTTGGACAGGGAGAAATAAGTTCTCACAAAGCTGCCGTGTCAGACAGAATTATTGGACATTATGTCAACCTCTCCGATTCTCCAGTTTCTCTTTGCATGTACTTATTTTATCCTGGAAGGCAATCTGGGTTGCAAGAGGATGGGAAAAAAGGTGTTGCTTGTAATCAGCCAAGAATTCTTTAGGGAAAAAAAAAAAAAACAAACAAACAAAAAAACCACACCAGAAAAACAAAAACAACCTCAGTTTTTTGCCTTCAGCCAGCTTTAGACTTTCTTTTTTCTCCTTTGTCTTTTGCTGCTTGTGTCTTCAGGAATGGACAAGCCTAAGGGTCCAGGCCTACTTAAAATAAATGTAAAGTACTTTCTATTCCCAACAGTAATAAATGCCCATTCTGAACCAATTTATTGTAGTCAGCCTGAAATGAATAGCTTTCTCTTACTGCCAAAATCTTCATTTCTGAAATCAACTGCATATCTCAATGAGAGATATTTTTTGCTATAGTGAGGTGTTGATCTGCATGCTCTCATTTGAAAAGACATTATTTCTAAATGTGTCCAAATATTCATAATTTGGAAAAACATCCAAAAGTGATTTTTTTACTTGTTGCTTTGGGATAATCTGATATACTGGTAGAAGGGTGCCAATCCAGAATAATTGGAGTTCTGTGAATGTAAGGCACCAGCAAGGATGAATTGTAGCAGGAAGGTTAAAATTCATTGTTAGTAAGCAAGGGACTGTCTAATTGAAATTTGCAAAGTGAAGAATGAATCACACTTTATGTCCTGGACACCTGTGAAGCTTTCAAAGGAAAAAAAAAAAAGCTGCTGCTTTCAGAATATTATCCAGGCTGCTTATGTGGCCTAGCAGGCCACCTCTGAGACAGAGAGCATTCAGTACACACTGACATTCTGAAAAGGAAATTTGTCTTTCAAACTCTCACTGACTGTGTATGGAAGAGGTGAGAAAAAATATATCAGGTTGCTACATGAGATGAAGATTTTGGTTCTTTAATAATAAAAGGCAACTTCTCTCACCATCTCTTTTTCTAGTGATGCTCCTAAGCTGATACATCACAGAAAGCAATGTCATACTTTTAGCATTATACGCTTGAAGTAAATGTACTCCCCGTTACTAATAAGCAAAAAAACCACCTGTGACACTGACTCAGTTCAGTCCTGTAATTTACCTGAAGTACTAAATTATTAATAATTGTTTCTCAATTGTAATTAGGAACTTAGAGCTGTTGCTAGCATTTCTAGTCCAATGGCCTATTTTATCCTTCTTTCAGAAGGGCAAGTGTCTCTATAGGTAGGTAATGAAGCATGTAGTAACTTGGCAACCTTATAGGGATACTGAGGCAATGTTTATGGGGCTTCTGTTATCTTAGAATTTTCTACAGTTTTCTTATCCCAAAAAGCCTTCTTGCAACAGGATTCACCTTTTTATATAGGAATGACTGTCCTGGGTCTGAACAAATGTCCCTCTGCATAACATGTATTATCCCCAGTAGCAGTCAAGAGCAGATGGTGAGGGAAGAGGACTAGAACAGAGGAATTTGGCACCAATGTTTTCCCAGAAGACTAACCTCACCTGCAAGACTTTAAAGCTTAAGGACTTACCCTACCAAAAATTATATGATTGTATTTAATTGTGGATTCCATCAATTTGTATAATGGCTTTTTGAACTCATATAAGCTTTTTGCAATCACAGCATGTCATGTCATTGAGCTCCATAGCATATTGATCATGGACGAATGCACTTCCTTTAGTTTCTTTTTCAAACATCTATCAATAGTTCCATCTGACCCTTTGCTCTTGTACTGGGAGAAATAGTGAACTATATCTTTTCCAAGACGGTTATGTTTTTACAGTTTATTACCATGTTTGCTCCAGTCTTCTTTTCTAAGCAATGAGTCCTAGTTTTCCCACCAGTTACAAAATTATTCCATACTGTTGTTCATCCTTGTTGCCCCTCTCTGAACTTTTCCTAGCTTTACCATAGTCTTTTTCAGAAGGGAGGAATTTCAGAGAGGCAGAAGTTCAGAATGATTCACAACTCCCAAGATACAGGAGTACCTTGGGCTTTCACGGTGGGATAAAATATTTTCATTAAAAGCCCAAGATTTCACTTCAGAGTACTAGTCGTCAGCTTACAGTCCAGTAGGTTTTAAATTTACAGCTAATTCCTTTGCCAGCAATGAGATCTAAATTCCATTTGCTCACTCTACTAGAGTGCTAGGACAGTCAAGTCCTCTTATATGATTCTGAAGGCATGTGTGGAAAGCATACAAACAATATTGCTTGATGCCCTCAGCAATACCTTCCTGAGGTTTGTGCTACCTATTCCTCTGTCAAGAAGGAACAATTGTTCCAGATGTTCACAACTCAATGTTATCAGTGGTGCAACTGCACTGAAACCAACAGTGACCTGATAAGTTGCATTTAAAGGAAATGTTGACTTCACATAGGGAAAAAGAAGCTTCTCAGAATCTAAGTGCTTACAGATTATTTCAGCTTTACTTCATTTTGTAAAGTGTACAAGGTCCCTGATTACCAACAGCATTCTCTACTTAATTTAACTTGTTTTTATCACACAGTGCTATTGGTTTAAAAATTCCAAGTTCCAAACTGGTATGTTCCTAATAGTGAACTGTTTGCTGATATTTATTTTATGGAAAAAAAAATCAATTATGACAGACACTGCCATTCTCAATGATATTCCATGTTACAAAATATTATCTTCCTCAGATCCACTAGCAGTCATACACAAACTCAGAGCTGGCAAGCATAACAAAATAATCTTTCCTTTCTCTCCAAAATATGCTCAAAATCAAGCTGGGTGAAACTGTAGCCCAAAACTAGTTTCAAGCACATAGATGGGACACATTTCTTCTAGTACCCTATTGAAATATCTGTTTTCATTTTTTTCCAATGGTGGCCAGGTGTCCACAATCTGTCCTGTTTTGATATGGACAGCTCCTGGTGGTTCTGGGATGTTGAAGTCCTGTGGTTTAAACCCTCAGTCATGGATGATGGTTGGCATATGGATGATGTCCACAACCAGGCAAGAAAGACCCTCCTGACTGGTTTTCACTCAGGGTCTGGCCAGCCTTGGGTGGGAACTGATTAGGAGAGCACCACGAGGAGCCCTCAGCTTCCACATTAACATCTTGTCCCACCCCCAAGTTAATCACATAAGAGCTGATTCTGCTTGCAATGGAGTTGGGGAAGCTCACCTATGCAGCAGATGTGGAGCCCTTCCCGTGACTGGAAATTCTACACAGTACAGCTGCCCATGGCAGGAAGAGTTTCCCAGCATTTTTGGGAGAAGTTCAACACATGAAGAGAATTATGATGCTTTCTCCTGGCAATTATGGCCTGTTTGTGGAATTGACTTGCTGCCTTCTTTGCTACATTATGATTCATGAGTGAATACATCAATCTATTCATTCCTCCAGTAGTGAGTCACCTCGGATCTGTTGCATGTGATATAAGAGCAGAGAGACGGATTTGGCTCATGTGTTGTCCATTAATGATAATATCCTTCCTAGCTGTGCAAGCAGTTAGCAGAAGAGGTGTTCGGAGGGTTTGGGGTTTTTTTTTCTTTTGGAGGGATTTTGGGTTGTGGGTCGGTTTTTATTTTAATTCAAGGAAATTCATAATGGCTTTCAAAATTAAATTCTTCTCTATCGTATTCATTATCTCATAATGTTTTCTAGCTCAATTTTCCCAATTGCATCTTAAAAATACTTTTCCCTGGCTAGAAGCCCTGTAAACACATGCAAGGATATGTGGATGACTGCAGATCCACATATGTGAAAATACATTCATGATAGCACTAAGCAGGGCAAGTGGCAACTCTTAACTCTACTCGTACCTTTAAGGAACTCAGTCTTTATGATGATTTATCCCTGTATTAAAATTAAATATTTAATTATATTTTTA
>NW_008607578.1:29075-34596 GCF_000691845.1 Merops nubicus | reverse complement strand
GAGGTGCGCGCTCCCGCGCCGCGGCTCGGCGCGGCCTGATTGAGAGCCTCGCTGCCGGGGACCGCCCTGTGAAGCCGTCTGCTGCGACCGGCCCCGGACGTTCTCCTGCCCGGCAGTGCTGGCATCAAAGGCACAAGGGGAGGGGTCTTCTGGATGCGTGACTTCTGCTGCTTGTCACGTATCGGGCGGACCTCTTGTGTCCGTTAAAAACATCAACTCCTTGCAACACGTGCTCCAGCCGTATTTGCTTTTCTTAAATAACAGAGTAGAGACTCTAACAGCAACTTTTATCTGTGGCATGCAGAGCCCTTTCCGGGGGTTGTCTGTGTGTGAGTTCCCGCTTGGAGGAGCTCTGCAGGCTGTGCCCTGTTAGCAGCGTTGCTTCTGCCAGGGGGTCAGCAGCAGCATCGCTCATTTGTGTGCAAGGTTCTCAGAGCTGACTCATAGAAGACCCTGAAGCTATGGGGGCTGTTTGAATCTGGCACTATCTGTTTTGGCTTTTTTTTGTTTTCATTTTTAACTTGGTTAATATGGAGAACATTATGTTTTTGATGTGAGTTAACTGCAAGGAAGTTCTCTGGGCTGAAACTTTGGCTCATCTTGGTCTTCCTCTTAATTTTTTATCTCTGATGGTGTCTTTTGAGTGTTTTTAACGTCAAAACTAAATATCAGACTGAATCAAACTTTGATGTTCCATTTTATAACTGTTAAGCCCACTTCTAAATTAGTAAACCATTCTTTAATATCCTCAAGTATAGGAGGTATTTAGTTCTGCAGACAATTCCACGTTAATTGCACTTGTGTGTTTAACATAAATGAATGGAAATGGCACCTTGAGTTAGTGACCCCCTTTCACCCTTCTCATGGCCAGCGAACCATGAACATGTAATGTTCCCATGGCAGTTTGCAGGCAGACAGAGCATTTATTTTCTTTTTCCAGACAAGGTGTTTGTGGCCAGCCTTGAACTAGAAGAGCCTAGAGCTGAGGCTGGTGTGGGGCTGAGTCAAAGCAATTAGGCTTCAGTGTCTGTGTTAATTTGCACACCTTATTCTGCTAATTAGGCTGTACTGTTTCAGGTTTTGAACAGGCTCATCTGCCTACTCAGCACTAGTGGAGGGAGTGTCTACCTGTGAGAAACTAGAAATAACTCTAGTCTCATTAGTTTCCAAGTCCTAGTCTCCTGTAGAGCTCCCTCTGAAAAAAAAGAGGCAGTTGCCTGTCTCTGTTCTGTTGTTCAAGGCTGGCAGACTAAAGGTAGATCAAATTCTTTAGGGACGAAATACATTCCTAACTCCATAGCTGAAACAGATGAATCCTTTCATTTGAAGTTTTTCAGAATACATTTCACCCATGTGGAAAGTTCATCCAGAACCTGGAAGGTTTGGCAAAGTTAGAAGCGAGGAAGGTCTCTGAATGGAACTGGTGTGTTGGACAACTATAAGAGGTGCTGCTTCCAGGCTCACTTCTCACCAGCTATCCTGCCCTGGGTCTCTCTGCCTTTCTTTTCCTCATTAAATAGGATTATGAGGGTGGTGTGTTTTTCTTTTTTTTTTTTTTAAATACTACAGCATTAGTACACTCCAGTAATTTACAGTTTTATTTACAGTGTTTCCAGGATTTGGGAAGAAGCGTTTCAAAATAAGCATGTGCTATTATTTCTTGTTGAGGGTGAGGGCAACAAGTAATTATGCTTTTTGTTGATCTTGTCTAGAAGAGGGAAATGTCTCATACTGAGAATGTTTTTTATTTCTGTTGTAATTTCTTTCAGGTTTTCTGTCTTTGTAGGGGTGTTACAGAATGCAGTACAGCTACATCTGCGTGCATCAGCTCCCTACCCTTCAAAGCAAACTTCAGGGAAAAGATAACGCTTTAATGTGAAGGAGGAGACACACAAGAGATGAAAGGAAATCACTTGTGTCTAAGCTTCTCCTGCAGTTTTCCCTTCCTTCCCCTTTTTGCCTCCTACTAGAGACATAGTGGGTTTACTGGTTTAGTTTTCCTCTGGGATGATGGGTGATGCTTGTTGGTTTAGGTAACACAGAGGAACTCCTTAGAGTCCCTAAATCTAATCTCAGGAACTGCCTGCAGGGCCAGGAAGTGTCTTACCAGATGTGCTTGCTCCCCCAGGTGTCCGGAAGTGGCTCTCAAAGTCTTGAATTTTTTACTTCAGGTTTGTTTTGTGATGGAGACAGCGTTGAAGTCTCCCTGTGTTGAACAGCACCCTCACCAGGCTGAAGACTTCCCTGGGAATCAGGAGCAGAACAGCAAGCTTTCAGGTAGGTGCTGAAATAGGGGTTGCTAATGATATGTTTTGCTGCTAACATGCTGCTTCATCACTTCAGGAAGTTTCAGTATCGATTATAAGCCTGTCTGTCTATGATTCTATTGTACAAAGAATTAATGAAATTGAAAACATTTGGGGTGCCTTTTGATTTTAAGTTTGTCCCTGGTTTTGTGTGTTATAAAACATCAGCAGCAGTAGTTTGTTACGATTTGCGTACCCTATTTTGTGTTTATTAGGTAATATGATATTGTAAGGATACCAGCATTCAAAAAGAGCAGTCCCTAGGAATGAAATTCTCTGACCACACAACTACACAAAAATAATATTTTGCCTTTTAACCTATAATTGCCAGGCTTATCCTTAAGTATCTTTAGGTATGTCTGTGTGCATAAAAACACCGTTCTTGCTCTTACCAGAAAAGCTGAACTATGAACGTGTGTTCTAGTAGTGGTTTTGTTGCTTGTTTTTGGGTTGCTGCGTGAGTGTACTTCAATCTGGGCTTTCTGTCCAAGGCTTGCTCAGTAATTGTGGATGGTCAGCCAGCTTATGTATAGAATGGCTACTGATTTTCCTAGAAATGGATTGCCCTTTGTCAGTCCCCTGCACATCCGTATCCAGAATTACATAGAGCAATGTTGAGTAACGTTCATTCTGGCTTTTCATTCTAGGAAGTAAAGAAAGTACTTCAAAGTCTGCTCACAGAAACTGTTGGATGTTATTGTTATTATCCACTGATGGTACAAAGACTGTATTCTCTCGTTGCCCAACCAGGGGTTCAAGCCCCTGGAAGAGAACAGATGATGTTAACACTGCTGTCTCTCGGCGAGGACAGTTCTTTCGGCATCTTTCGCACCAGAAGGTGCGTTGAGTTACTAAAGCCTCTCAGTGTCTTGGCACTACTCTTCCCCAGGATCTGCAGCCTCTGTCACCCAGCTGTTAGTGCTCCCACAGCACTGAACTTTGTCCAGACAGGATCCCAAATTCAGTGTCAGGCAGAACAGAGTATTTGGTGGATTCTAGAGCAGGTACTTAGAGAGCTTTTCATGTTGCTATTATCTACCTTAGGACTGTTAGACTGGTGGCACAAAACAGCCCAAAACCTGATGTGCTAAGGAAAGTAGAAATCTGCCGGTTTCTAAAGACTTAAAAAATGTTCCTGTTGAGTTGTTTTTAAGAGTTCTCCTTTTTGCCAGAGTTAAATCCTTTTTTCCTAACCAAGCAACTTCACTGGAGGAATTCCAGTGCAAATTTTAGTTACTGTCAGTACACTTTTTTTTTTTTTTCCATAAAAACTGAGACTTAAGGAACTCAACAAAAGTTGGACTAAAATGCAATCATTGGAACAAAACTAAGTTGTTTTATTTGGAGCAGGTTAGACAGCAAACTATTTCTAAACAATCTTGTTCTACCACAGCATGTTTGAACTGTGTCACTTTTGAAAACAATCTTCTAGTTCTGTCTTGTGGCTACGACCTCTTGGGATAAAGCTTGTATAGGAAGTTTCAGAACCCAAACCCAAGATTATCTTCCTGAGGGGAAAGGCCTGTGATGCAATCACGTTTCAAATTTAAGTTCTTTTTAGTTCTGTCATTGTGATTTCATCTCTCAATGTCTTTGAATGTTCCTGGGTAAAATGGAACATGATACAAATACAAGCCTTTCCCCTTCCTGTATTTTCTGAAGATTTCAGAAAGCTTTCTTGAATGTCTCAGATTTCTTATGCAATACGTGAGCATTTGTGTAAAAGCTTGAAATTACTGTGCAGGCTTTTCCAAGGTGTTTAACTTAATCCAGCTCTGTAAAATTGGGCAATAACCAGAATAACTGTACAGCTGACCATTTTTTCCATAGCGTTTTCCTTTGGGGATTGTTTGACACAGGGCTTTGTACACCTTGACTGTTAGTACAAGTCTATTCATTTTTATCCTAGGATATTTTTTAATTTTTATAATATGATTTAAATATGATTAAGCAGAACTGATTAACTTGTATTTGTTGATCAAATGTATCTTAAGTGAATGTTAGTAGATTGGGTGTGTAGTGTAGAAGTTTTTTAATTATTCCTTAAATATCCCCCCTGAAATTCCTTGAAATAACTTGGAGAAGCAGAGCAAACCACTTAAAGGGGAAAACAGTAAAGCAAATGGATAGTAAGAGAGGCAGCAGGCTTCAGTTCTCAAAAATATTTTTAGTACGTTGGTTTTAATATTAAAGAAAAAAAAGCAATTACAATCAAAAGTTAACTATAACTTACATTACCAACTAATTTGTTGGGCTCTTACCAGGAAGAAGGGGTTCTTAGGGCAGACTTCAGATTTTGTTGCTGTATAAAATGAGCTAAGCTGGAAGGTGAGGGATGCATGCTAATCTATACTTTGCTTCTAGACTATCAGAGAGATTTTGAAAACACTGAATATTGCTTTTGACTTACTGTTCTTGTAAAACATAGTACATTTTTCTGTATAAAATACAATTAATATATTTATGTGAAATCTAATTTATTATTTATTTATAGGGGAAAAATGCATATTTTTTTTTAATTTCTATTTGATTGACTGTCCAAATACCAGTTTGTGCTTCTGTATAATAAGATATTCTTCACCCCTGCTTTGCTGAAATTAGTCACAGCCTCTACATACTTCATAACTTCAGAAGAAGTAAATTTTTATCCAGGATATAGAGAACACTTAAACTACAAGGATTCATAAACGGAATGGAAAACTACTTAATTTTTAAAAAACAGTACAACATTCTTGTTATGCCATCTAGTGATTGCAGCACAAAGTGCAGCACCTTAAATGCAGAGCAAACATGGGCTTTCGTGTGTACCACTTTAAGTAATTGTGAAAGATTGCATTATTTATCTTAAAAAAAATATTTTTTCCCCCTATATTTTTTATTTTCATCTGATAGGTCTGCTTCTTTGCTTACAGGAACAACTATTGTAGTTTTATCTTTTATGAAATTGATGTTGCAAATCTCATTAGAACATTTATCAATGAGCTGTAATCTGAAGTCTTACTAGCCAGAAGGCTTTTGCCCTCTGCTGTGTGGTAGGATAAGTAAAAGAAAAAAGTTCACAGTGCTGTGAACTGAAGTGTGATTTTTATTTTTTTTTGTTTGGTTTTTTTTTTAAGGTTTGGTTTTTTTTTTTTAGTTTTAGTTTTTTAATCTCAAATATAGATCAGATAATGAATCAAGCAATAATATTTATAACTTATCTTCCCCATTCTTTC
>NW_008607578.1:6335-29031 GCF_000691845.1 Merops nubicus | reverse complement strand
AGCAGGAATAAAAAAAGACATTGAGAAACTTTATGAAGCAGTGCCACAGCTTGTAAATGTGTTCAAAATTAAGGAAAAAATTGGAGAAGGTAAATGTTTTATTTTAGCTTGCTTAGATCCCAATGTATGCAATCTAACCCAAATGCCTTTCTGATTTACTGCTTGGTCTCTATAGGAATTCTAATATGTTGCTGGGCATTTATGTATGTTAATTAGGAACCTTTTCAAGATACTTTCTTGAAAATCTGGTATAAAGCCTTTCAAGAAAACAGCGTTCCAGTTTCAACAACTAAAAATTTCTGAGGTAGATGTGAGTAACTAAGTCCTAATGCTCCATTCTTTTTCTCTTTTACATAAGAAATTTATGTATATATTGCTGTGGACATATTTAACTCCTCTTCCTTCAGCTAGCTTTGTTTCCACTGAAACCCTGTGGGCAGAACTGGAGGAGGAGACTGAAAAATTACAGCTGCTTTATTTAAAAAACCAAAAACCACAACAGAACCCAACAAACTTTTTAAGGACATACAGAGTAAAATTTTAGAACACTTGTATAGAACTTGCCTTCAACAGACACTGTTGCAGATACCTTCAATAAGTGTTAGGCGTGACTATAAATAGATTTCTTAGGTACTTCTGAGTTTGGGTTTTCAGCATTTTTTGGAACTGAAATGCTTTGTGATCTCTGAAACGCTTTGATCCCTGAAATGCGTTGTGACACTCCACACTTTTAAACACTATGTTGATGAGAAGCTGGATTGTTTTACAGCTGTACTGTGATGGAACACCTGTGATGGTAGGCTAGATGGCTAAAAGTTTTTGTCTCAACCCCATCCAACAAAAAGAAAGCCCAGCTCCATTCACCACAGCAATACAAAATTTGAAAACCAAATGAAAAAAAGAGTTCTGCCTATCATAGAAGATATAATATAATTAACCCCAGTCTCTGGTTATGAATGGTACTCCAGTTTTGCTCTTGGGAGCAAACAGTGATTTTAAAGAATACCACTTGCAGTTCTGCAGCATTATGAGAAAACAAGCTTCAGTTTAGGATTCTGCTCTGGAATCACTTTCCTTTTAGCAGTTCTCAGCACCAAAAATAATGTCTTAGATCAGCTTAATGACCCTTGTCACTGTAATCAATTCTACTGAATTTATGGGACTCTAGATTTTTTTTTTTTTTATTGACTGCAAGAAGTATTTTGAGTTTTTGCTGGCCTTGTGATGTATTTATCACTTGCAGACTGTTGAACTAGCATGGTGCAAACAATATTTAAATGTACTCAGAAGTAATTTGTACCGTTTATTCATTTGGAAGAATGCTTCAGCTTATATGTTCAGATATCTCAGATCATTAGGACAAATTAAACTCTGAAGAGGTTATTAGGCTATCCTTAAAATTAAATGGGTGAGTAAAAGTTTATAGTCTGAATACTTCCTTTCTTAATGAGTCTATCACTTTCTGTCCTTGGAGTAATGCTCTGGGCAAACAAAGTAAAGTTACACATCATGTGAGAAGTCTTTCTTTATAGATAAGGTAACAGAATTAAGAAAAATGTAGCAATTTCAGAAGTGCTTTGAATAGTAAAGACAGTGCTTTCTGAATTAGCATTATATAGCTCACTTACATGATAGGGAGAGAAGAGTTGGATGTCAGATGAAAGTAAGCTACCTAAACAAGAAAGCAAATCAAAGATAGGATATTTACATTCAAAGAGCTCTGTGTCCCAGCCAAGTTAGACAGTGTTACATTTGCATTTTTACTGACATAAAAAAACTTGTATACAAGATCACTGAATTCGGTAGTAGAAAAAAAGGAACTGTATTTTTCTCTTCTAGAATCTGCTTTTGATGTAGTATCAGGTATATACTACAGGATTGTGAGCAGTTAGATCACGTCTATAAAAATCTGAATTGACCTAATTAAAAATGCTGAAGACAGTGTTTTTATTCTGTCTTTACAGGTACTTTTAGTTCTGTTTACTTGGCCACAGCACAGCTACAAACAGGATATGAGGAAAAAATGGCTCTGAAACACTTGATTCCAACCAGCCACCCTCTGCGAATTGCTGCAGAGCTTCAGTGCCTCACAGTAGCAGGGTACATAAACCAATTATGATTGTCATGACTAAACTGCTGAACATTGTCTCACTATTCTGTGTATTTATTTTAAGTTTGGGCACTTTGCCTATTTTAACTAGAGAAATTTTTTTTTTTTTTTTAATCAAGAGCAGATAAGAAATGAAGTGGCTTACCTGTTATAGATGCCTTTTTCTGGTAGTCTCAGTTTGCAGATGGCACTATATTTTTTCCATTTGAGAAGTTCTGTGCTGTATCTCTGTGATAAAAGTTCCAGTTCTAAAGTGCATGGAAAAAAATAATCTCTTCATCAGAAAATGTGTTATGAATAATGAATACTTGTTGCTAGAGTGCGCTGAATAGCACCTTACCTTCTTAAAGTAGTTGGCATCATAAAGGTTAGGTCCTACGTTTAATTACAGTGGTAACTACAAACCATGGCCCCGCAAATAATTTGTGGAGCCTCCCTTGCAAATCACAGTATTCAAATGGAACGCAGCAATGAGAGGCAGCAGCCTGACTACTGACTGTCGGTAAAACTGCTGTCAAAATAGAAACTGGACTATAAAGGAAACCCTGACAAGTTTTTTTAAAAACTAAAAGAAAATAAACATCCATCTTCTAAGTCTTTACTCAGTGACATTACTTCTCTTCTAGGGGTCAAGATAACGTTATGGGAGTTAAATATTGCTTTAGGAAAAATGATCATGTAGTTATTGTTATGCCGTATCTGGAACACGAATCCTTCTTGGTGAGTCCCAGACTTTTTCTGTGTGGTAAAACTCTTTAATTAAAAGCAGTTGCATAATCAGAGTGTCCAAATAATCTTTCAGGACATTTTGAATTCCCTTTCCTTTGAAGAAGTGAGGGAGTACATGTTCAATCTGTGTAAAGCGTTGAGGCGCATTCATCACTTCGGGATCGTTCACCGTGACGTCAAGCCCAGTAACTTCCTCTACAACAGGCAGCTCAAACAGTGAGTCAGTCCAGATGACCACGCTGTCATCTCGCGTGGGGATGCGTGCCTTGGCAGAACAGAGTCAATTAGGCTTGGTTTTTTTTTTTTTTCCTTCCAGCTGCATAACATGTGCTTAAGTAATAAAGCTAAAAAGGACTTTTTTTCTTTTAATTTCATAGACTCATAGAATCATAGGGGTTGGAAGGGACCTGAGTTTAAGGATTTGAGGAGGGGAGGATTTATTTTTTTCCATACGTAATGTAGTGTCTGCCTCATAAGCTGACAAGTACCTGATAAAAATGAAGATTTTACTATTGAGTACAAGTACTGTATTTTTTTAATAAGAATGAGAAGATTAAAAAATTTTGTGTAATAGACTTGTGCGTAGACTTGCTAATTTTTACTCGTGCATAAGGTAAAACTAATACAGATAGATACTGGATTTGGGTTGTTTTCACCTTACACTGAATTAACATTTATAACTAGTAGGGTTGGGTGTTTTGCCTGCAAGTTACAATGTCTAAAGACCATAAAAAGCAAGGTGCTGCTTTTTGTGAAGAGCTGAAATGGACAGAATAAGGCACTGTTTCAGTGCCAGCAGTCCTGTAGCTCTATTGGTGAATAGTGTGCTACACACACTGAGACACGGAGGTGCTGGAGCACGTCCAGAGGAGGGCAAGGAAGCTGGTGAAGGGTCTAGAGAACAAGTCTGGTTATGAGCGGCTGAGGGGGCTGGAGTTGTTTAGCCTGGAAAAGAGGAGGCTCAGGGGAGACCTTGCTCTCTACAACTACTTGAAAGGAGGTTGTAGTGATATGGGCGTGGGTTTATTTTCCCAGGTAACAACCATACGACAAGAAAAGACTGCTTCATGTTGTCCCATGGGAGGTTTAGATTGAATATTAGGAAAAATTTCTTTACCAAAGGGTTGTAAAGCATTGGAACACACTGCCCAGAGAAGTGGTGGACTTCCCATTCCTGGAAGTCTTTAAAAGATGTGGAGAGGGGACACTCAGGGACGTGGTTTAGTGGTGGACTTGACAGTGCTGGGTTAACAGTTGGGCTCAGTCTTAAAGGTCTTCTCCAACCTGAATGATTCTATGGTTCCATGTAGCAAAAGTTTGTAGAGGAGATGTTATTATATTTTGCCAAAGCACAAGCTTAAAAATTTGAGATTTTTTTTTTTTTAAATCTATCAAAATGAATTTGTACTATTGTTTTGCTCTTCCAGCATTTGTTTGAGCTTAACGTCTACTTTGGGTGTGGACACCATGGTTTTGAGTTTGCCTGAGACCCAGAGACAGCTGCATTGTCTCTGTATTGGTTGTGGCAAAAAAAAATTGTTTTAAAGACAGATCTGAAGGGTGAACTAATATAGTCTTACCCATTAGAAGACTGAAGTAAATTCTAGTAGTATTGCTTGAAGTCTGGCAAAACTCTCAGCATTGTTAGTCTTGTCTGTCTTCACTGCTACATTTTTCCTCTGCCCATGGGAATCCTGCAGAGGTCAAATCACTTGTACTTGACTGTTGGCTGAAGGTTTGGAGCTGTAGGATTAAAAGAACCCCAGAAAGGAGTTGATAGGAATATTTTTTTCACACCATTGAAGAAAGTATGCAATTGGGAATATTTTGGGACAAGAAAGAATGAAGTAAGATAGCTATAGGGTAAAAATATTGTGGGGTAGGTAAGACAGGACAAGAGGAGGAGAAGAAGGAAAATAGAACTGTGATGCTGACAACAGTACAGATAAGCAACGTACTGAATAAAATGCAGAAAAAAGGTTAGTAAACAAGTAATGAATATGGTAAATGGATTTGACTGATGACTTCATGACTCCTGATTTTAAATTTCTGTCTTTCAGGTATGCCTTGGTAGATTTTGGTTTGGCACAAGGAACTCTTGATACAAAAATTGAACTTCTTAAGACTGCCTGTTCTGAAGACCAGCAGGGAAGTTGCTCACAAAATAATCCCACCACAGCCTTGGGAAACAGGGTTGCTGTCGGCATCACAGCACCTAGACAGATAGCTCAACAGTCAGCCTCAAAAGCAGCTGACAGAAAGTCCAGCTCACTTTCAAAAATACAGATTAAACAAGGAAGAGGAGAAAAGGTTCTTAGTCTTTTTTCATTAATCATGTTGTAGGTTTCATGTATTACTTCACCCAGCAGGGGGAGATGTAACACTTGAACAGAAGTTGTGCGTGGGTAGCTTGCAGGGTCCTAATGTGATGCACAGTCACATTTCTCTTGTCAGAGTGGCCAGTTTTACATAACCCTGGTGGCATTATTCATTGCCTGTTAGATATAATACAATGCCAAAGGCTTTATAAAACCCCTAGCATGGGTTACTACTTAGACACCCTTAAGTCATTTTTTAACCAACAAGTACTGTGGAACTCCTCCCCAAGTTATTTACTTGCATAAGAAGTGCAGTACAGATGACATTCTAATTGTCTTGGGGCACTTGTAAGGTGTGATTCATTTTGTAACCCTGTCTAGACAATGTTTTCTTCATCCACAGTAAACTGATGCCTGAAAATGACTTGCTATGCAGCTGTTCTTGCTTTATGTCACTTCACACTTTTTTTTTGAACTGTCAGTATCCATCTGACTGTGTGTTAGACAGGATCCTTACTGTCCTATTTATTTGTGTTGTAGGAGGATTCTCCACACCGTTCAGTCCAGCGCTCTGTCTTTGGAGAGAGGAATTTCAATGTCTATAGTTCCACATACCAGGAGAGCTCGAATACAAAAGTAAGAAGTATGACTCACCAGTAAGAGCAATCTGTTAGATGTTTGAAAAACTATAGAACTGGTTGTTCTGTGAGAGTGGACATTACTCCAGGATGCTGGGGATGGAGAAGCTTTTGAGCAGATAATTAAGTGTGTCTTTGCTGAAAGGCTCTAAGAATTTTTCATTTCTGTTTCAGTCCCTTTTGTAACTCTTCAAGCACTAGTTATGTAGCTGTCTCCCTAGCTGAACTTGTTTGTATGCCAGATTAATCTTTTTTCCTACACATGTGTCTGTGCAACTAAAATATACTTGGCTTGTGAAACAACTTTTTTTTTTTTTATTGCAGTTGAAACTGGGGAGAAAACTTGTAATGTATTTTTCTGTACTTTTTCTAGTTACTATTTAATATGACAAGGGGGAAACCCCAACTATCTTATTGTAGAATTAGGGTTAGTGCCTCGGTGTTGCTCTGGCATTTCAGATACTTTTTTTTTTTTTTTTAATTCTCATATTGAACCAAAAGAATTCTTGAAACATATTAACTTTAAAAATACTTATCTTGCAGATTCAGAATACCTAACCTGTATTTGTTTTAGTAAACACTGAAAAAATGTTTTCCAAAGGGGAAGGGGAAGAAATCAGGATATTTAGAAAGTTCCAGTGTCTGTTTTATAGATGTAGTATTGTTATTTGCTGTCTTCTGTTCTAAAATTGCAGTTTTTTGCTTATGAGCACCTGTGCAGTCTTATAGTATTTTAGGTGCTGGCCTATCTATATGTGAAGGGGAGCTTCTTAAATATGTCACCTTCGCTAAAATATCTACATTGCAGCTCATAAAACAATCAAAGATGATAGATGTTTCATCTAGGAAGTTTGTAACAAAGAAGAAGATAATTTCTACCAAAACAGTGAGCAATGGGGCAGCCAGGAAGGCTGCCAGTGCTTGGCTTTCAACCCCGCTCTGTGACTGCTACGCAACGGATAGAGTTTGCAGTGTTTGCCTTTCAAGGTAATTTGCTTTGAAAATGTTGTAAAATTGTCTGCTGTCCTGTCAACCAAGGTCAGAAACGTGAATTTACTGGACAGTTGATTTAGTAGGTGAAAGATAGCATTTGATCTGTGCAACCCATAAAACACTGACTGTGCTCTTTTTTTAAACAAGAATAGTTCATGGAATTCATAGAATAATTGGTTCACCACTATCTGCAGTGAGAGATTCACTGTTAATGATTTTTTGGTTGTAATTAATTACCTGCCTACGCGTGTTTTTGAAGATTACTTGAGTTAGTTACAACACTTAGAGAAGACAATACATCAGTCAGGCATTAGTCATTATCTCATAGGCCTAAATCATGGCAATGGTTTGGATTCTGGAAACTGTGAAATGTAGAATAAAAAGGAAACATGACTGTTTTGTATTTGTTCATTTAAAAAGTGACACTTAAGTTTTAATAACAAACAGGTTAGAGAACTCAGTTCAACTCCATCCCTCTGCATTTAGTTTCGGTTATGATCTATTGCCTCTTATCCACACATGAACGAACACAGATGAATGCAGAGAATTCTGTTTACTAGGCCTAGGCATGACACTGGGGTCCCTCTCTTCCCAGACTATCAAAATATGATGATACTAACTTCATTTTAGAGGTAAGACATGTGAGGAATTTGCCAGACTCGAAAGAAAGTGGCCCATTGAAGGAAGGCACTTTAAACCATACAATAAAGCTCTGGGAAGTTTTGGGTTTTTTTTAAATAACTATAATCTCACACCTTGTAGTTAATCTAATGAAATGTAAATTCTTGTCAACACTCAGAAATAGTGAACCTGAGTTTTCTGTGGACTACTACAAAGCCAGAACATCTACATTCAAGAACCTAGTACATTTTTTGTCTTGGTTAATTAGTCTCAACTTTAAACAAGCCTTTAGCAAAAGTGATGCTGCTGTTGAATGAAACTAAAAAACTGAGTGAAATATGCAATAAATCTTTCTGTGGTATTACTTTATTCTAGATCATATAATAGATACTGTATTAAGGCTAATATCTTACGGGACATCATTTCATTCTAGATAATTACACTTCAAACTGCTATAAAACTTGAATAAGGCAGGATTAGGCTGTTTACACAAGTATATTCTACAAAAAATAGTAAACAGTAGTATAATTAGAACTTATTTATCAACTTTTATATTATAAATATGTTTGTCTGTTATTCCAAGGTGTCAACAGATTGCTCCCAGGGCAGGAACTCCTGGGTTCAGAGCACCAGAAGTATTAACAAAGTGCCCCACACAGACCACAGGTACTGTAAAACAAACAGACTGAAACTGATACCTTTTTTCACCTTTTGATCCTTCTCATTTATGCATATTATGTTGTCTTTTATAATGGGGGACATTATGGTTACATGCAAAATTCATTGTGTCATCCGTTCTAACACTTATCAGGCATTCCTTGATTATCATTAAAAGTTTATTATTCAGAGTAAAAACAAGTTAGGAGTATTCTTCCTGTCTTTTAAAACTCACGTGTCTATTAATTTGAAGGGTAGTGAATATGCAGGTTTTGAGTACAGTGTGTTTTAAAAGAAAACAAAGTTGTAATTTTTATCAGTTTTCTTGGCTTATTGGCTTATTTCTTCAAGTAAAATGTTGAATAACTCTTGGGGAGAGGACATGCTTAAAGAGTTTTCTAGACAGATTGTCACATACAGTTTGCTGTCATAGCAGACATACTTAATGGTAAAATGGCAAATGTGTTTTAGGAAGCGTTGGTTAATATTTCTTATCAGATTTTTTCCTTTTTTGCCAGTGCTTTCAATAGCTGGTCTGTAAATACAATAATTTTTTATTAATAAATTTTTAATTTCTCAGGGTTAAGAACTACCAAGCCAGGAAGTTTCAGTAGTGTGGGTAAAAGAGCAGAGGGATGGGTAATGCATTAACTGATGCAAGTAGGATGGGCGAGGTTGTGCCTACCTGGAGAAATGGAGGACCAATAAAAGCAAATTTACCTGCTAAATGTTTGGCATATGACCAGGAGTTTAGACTTATGAAAGAGGATGGAAAATACAAATGTCCTCAGATTTTGAATTTAAAATAACATGTTTCAGCCACTTTTTTTTTCTGAATACTTTTTGAGAAAATTATCAATTTCCAGTACTTAAAGCGTGTATACACACTGGGGATAGATTTAAGAGTACATTGGGTAAGCTTATCCCTAGTCATCTTTCTGTTTGAAGCAGTGTCTGCCCTGTGGATATGGCTGGGGTTTCAAGAGGTGCAGCAGCCTGTGTGGCGTTGCTGTGCCTGTGCTGCAACAACCAGGACTAGAAGTCATCCAGAAATCCAGGACAAGTTTAGGCAATATCCGTCTAGACAGAATTTAGGCAGAAAGAAGACATAGCTAGGAAATCTTGGACATATGCTGGTGTTAAGAATGCTTCCAGACAGTTTTCTGTTCTCTAGGGTAATAGAGAGCAGGATTATAGAAAATAGGGATAAATCTGGAAACCCTTGGGTGTGGCACAGAGCCCTAAAAGTACTGAGTCAGTGGTGCCGAGCTCCTGTAGTATGTCAACAAAGGCCTTAATTAGAATTGGGTAGACTAATACTAATATTTATGAGATTATGTTGTATTTGAACGAACAAATCTTCTTGTCCCTTTCCATCTGGGGCTGCTGTAGTTAGTCACCTCCTTGTATTCCTGCCAGTCTTACTACTAGTTTTGGTCTCTGTGCTGAGACCAAGTTACCAGCTGAATCCAGCTGATGCTCTCCAGCACTACTGTTAGTGCATCTGACCCAGGTTCACAGCGCAGGGAGTAGAACCTGAACTCCAGCATTGATGTTACACAGCTCCAGTTACCCTTCAGATTGGTTTGTCCCTCTGCTCTCCGTTCCTCAGTCTGCCTCACTGGCTGGGTAACACGAGGCAGAAGCATAGAGAGGAATTGTGATTTTTGTCATGGCGCAGGGTCTTGCCGCCTGCTGGTGATCCCGGCTCTACCAGAACTGTAGGGCCAGCATTTACTAGCCATTCAGGTAGGTAATGTCTATTCGTTTCAGCAACAGTTAAGTAATTAAACTTCTTTAAAGGTCTTGACCTTGATGACTCCAGCTTTCCCAACCACATACTCAGGGTGATGCACAGCACCTCAAACAGATGGTATCATCTTTTCAACAGCAATACCGCAATATTAAAACTTTTTACAGGAACTATGAAGAAGATACAAAATATTTCTACTGTAAATTGTGCCAAATTATTAGCTTGGATATTTATTTTTTTAATAAAAGACTTAAGATTTGGTTTTGCAACTGGTAAACTTAATATTCTTTTTTTTCCAAAGTCCTGTGCTAATAGTGTTTGTAACTAAAATGTCCAATTTAATTACTGCCTATTTTACTACTGTTTTTTGTGAAGAAAAGTAGAATAACTATGGCTTTACTTCCCAATTGTTAATTTTTCTCTTTAGAGTTTGAAAGTCCTTCAAACTCTCTCCTTTGCTTTCCTTGCCATCTCTCAAAGCGTGCACCGTAGTGAGCCAAAAAATTATGGCAGACAGGTATTCTCATAACTTTCAGTATTTTCCATCATGCTTTGGCTATCCCCAGAGTACTCGCTGTACTCTTTGTAACACACTGAAAGTGATGAATAACTTCTAACTATTGCAGTTCCTAAACTGGCTGTCCTGTCAAGTGATTTGGTATTAGAGAGGAACAAAGTTCATAGTAAGATAAATTTTTCAGTACTGCCTGAGCGTGGCAGCCTCAGTCCCAGGAAAACTCAGATTTTGTTTGTGAATTGTTATTTTATTTATCATCCTTCTTATATAAGGTTTTATTTGTATGAAGCGAATTAAATAAGTATCAAAAGTAGCCATTTTTCTGCCCCCTCTCGTTTGCCTGAGTAAAACAACCTCAAACATTGTTTTGGTACATTTTAAGCTTAGCAAGTTAATGGAGTTACTCATATGAAAAGTTCTATGGAAAAGCTTAAACACACTCTCTGCATCAAAGCAGGAAATTATTCTTCAATCTAATTATAGTAATTTCCACTGTTTGGTGAAGTGTTATCTCTGTGACCCAAGTCAGTAAGTACTTCAGAACATATTTTTTTCTGGTAGAAACTTTTCAGGTCATAATTTCTTTTGAAAGAAAGTTGGAATTTTGTTTGTGATAACATCATGAGTTCAGCTTTTACCGTTTGCTTTCAATTGCAGCAATTGATATGTGGTCTGCAGGAATCATATTCCTTTCTCTGCTCAGTGGACGGTATCCATTTTACAAAGCAAGTGATGACCTAACTGCTTTGGCACAAATCATGACAGTTCGTGGATCCAGAGAAACAATTCAGGCTGCTAAAACTTTTGGTATGCAAACCTTAATTATGGGGAAAAGGGGGAGATGTATGTTTGGTCTGCTATTGAATGCAGTAGCTTACAATCTGTGATTTTTTTTTAATATGTATTTTTTGGTTTGGGAGTCATTTTGGAGGTGAATCACACTTTTTGCATGTAAACCACTGAAAGTACTAGTCTATATAAAGTTTTAAGAAAGTTTTATATTTTTCTGTCTTTTGTAATTTGTATGTGGGATGCTTCATGCCATAGGTTTCCCAAACCATCTACTGCTTTTCACTAAGTCAGGGCCACTTGAGGTGAAATAAGCCAAGTAAATGTTTTCTACTGGCATTTGGTTAGAATTCTTGAGGCAATGTTTCTGTTGCTGGAAAATTTGCCCTAGAGGCTGAAGTCAAAATGATTTAGTATTTGGGTGATGTAAAACCTGCTTTATTCCTGCCTCAAGAAGGCTAGTAAATTAAAATTAAAAAAAAAAAAAACAAAGCTCACATCACCACAAAACACACAAACCCCTAAAATCTAAAACAACCATTCCCCTAATTGTCTGCAGACTAAATGCTGCAGCACTTGCTCTGGAAGCATAACTGACAGCATGGATTTTCATTCTCCATACAGAGATGTAAAAATCAGGGTATCTCATTTTCTTCAGTTCTGTTAAAGTGGGGTGCATGACAGCCCGTGACTACACAGCTTCACAAACAAACCCAAACAGCTCTGTTCTGAGCAGAACTGAGACTGTTACCTTGCTCGAGCTACTGCTGTAAAAAATGGCTGCTCTGGAGGAGCGAAGGGGTTGGATTTGGGTTTCAGGTGGCTTTGTTTTTTGGGTTTTAAAATGCTGGTTAGACTTCAAGACATGAAGTTTCTCTGAACAAACTTAGAAGTTAGAGTTCCATAGAAAGTTTAACAAAATGTCATTTACTGCAGATTTTTTTTTTCCTTAGGTAAATCAGTTCTGTGTACCCAAGTTGTCCCAGCACAAAACTTGAGAACCCTCTGTGAGAAGTTGAGAGGAACAAACAGCAGCTGCAAGGGAGCCCAGGGTGAAGTGCCCAGCAAGTCCGTAAATGACTCAGCCTTACCAGTGGCAGCAGACAAACCGTGTGCTCCTGAGACACTCAAAAAACAAATCCAACCCTTAAAGAGCTTTCAGGAAGGTGAAAGTGCTTTGGAAACGAAGTCAACAGACATGAAAGGATGGGATCAGGTTCCTGATGAAGCATATGACCTACTTGATAAGCTACTAGACTTAAACCCTGCAACAAGAATAACTGCAAAAGAGGCTTTGCTGCATCCTTTTTTTAAAGACCTGAGACTCTGAGAAGATACTGTATTCTGTTATTGCTTTCATATGTTTCATGTGGAAATGAGATACTTGAGGTAGTTTTACCTTGTTGCCCTCAAGATTTACACTTGTTGAAATACAATCACTCTGCACAGAACAATTGAAATTGTCTTGTACAGCTGGACTGCAAATTAAAAAATACTTGCAGATACAGAAAGGATATAAACCTCATTAATATCGTCGTATCCTAAGACATTTCTGAGAGGTTATTGTTGTGTATACATGCTTTCTGAGAAAGTTAAC
Source organism: Merops nubicus (assembly GCF_000691845.1). NCBI lineage: Eukaryota > Metazoa > Chordata > Aves > Coraciiformes > Meropidae > Merops > Merops nubicus. The sequence continues at coordinate 16,309 of NW_008607578.1, read as the reverse complement.
TTTGATGAAAAACTACCAAAAAAAAAAGTTTCACAAGGTCTATGCTTAATTCTCAACATATTCCCTTAAAATTTACAAATTTGCCTTAAGGTATGACTGAAAAAAGTGCTTGAGAGACATTCTTCCATACTTGTGTATCTCTCTTTCCAGTTGGTACATGGCAGCCTGAAAATGGAACAAAGTGGGTTAATTTTGTTCAGGCTATTTTCAGAGAACTGTATTACTTTGAGAGTGCTGCTAGAGGAGGGGCCAGGTGCTGGAGGTTATATCATCAAAACTTAACTGTTTTAAAAGTATAGTTTTTGTTCCAGTCTGGTCTTTCCTACTGAGACAACAGTAATAAATGCAGTTACTCATTTTTCATAGCCCATGTTTCCTCAGTGCCATGGGTAACTGTCAGTATTCAACAGCCACTGCCTACAGAATGTCTTGGGTGACATGAATAGGTTTGGTTTCTGTCACGAAAACTGATTCTTTAAAAGAATATCTCTTAAATAAAGGATTTGTTTTTATAATTTCAGAAGGTTGTCTGGAGATGCTTTATAAAAATGAGTCAGGTAAGGTTTTCTTGTAGGATGTTTCTGCTTAGGCAGAATTAGGCACATTTGTTTCCTGCATAAATTCCTCGGTGATAGAAAACACTTTACAGATAGCTCTGGTGTATGTGACTATCATACTTGAAGTAGCAGAGTTATCAAGGAAGTCTTACTGCAGAGTTAGGAGCTAGCTGTTGTCTGGTCCCAAGCAGGAAAACCACCCCGAGTAACCTCTCACCCCTATACATTCAATGTACTGAGTAAGTTACATCATGTTCAGCACAAGTTACTCTAAAGTCCTGGATAATTCTGGAGACTGAAACTTAATACATTGTTTTCCCATGTATGTTTTTTGACATGCTAGTGGAGTTGTTACTATAAGAGGTTCCAAGCCATTCTGAGAAAAGATTGCTGCTCTGCTAACTTTTGCATAAGGGTTCCCAACCGAGCTGCTGGTTCTGATCGTGCAAAGGTCCCGGCTAGGGCTAGGGCTGAGGAGACATGAGTTCAATACATTCAAAATCTTGCATACATCCAAAGTGGTGGTAATGGTGCTCTGTTCCTGGCATCAGCTGTTAGAGAAAAATATTTGCAGATGTCAGAGTATTGATTGCAGAAAATCTTGAAACCCACAAGACCCTGGGGCCCAGGTCTTAGTAATTTTTGCTGTTTATATAATTTCAACACAGCATGTCACTGAGGAATTATTTATCTAAAGGAACTGTGGCCAAATTTGGCAAGCAGTGCTGTCTGCCAGTGTCTGCAGATGTATTGTTTCCTCCTACGTTCACTCATGCTGTCTATGGTCTTACGAGAAGCCCTAGCTGACAACAGGCAAAAATATGTCAGCTATCTATTGTGAACTTTGTGAACGACTTCAGCTTCTTAAGCTTTCCTGCTAACCACAGCATTGAGCAGCTCCCTGCAGCAGCCACTACAACAATTAACCACTGCAAAGTTTAATAGCCAAAAAGGTGTTTTTACGAAAACATTATGGGCAAATAAAATCCTGAGAGAAACAAATCTAAGGTCAGCATATTCCATACCAAACTAGAAGAACCCACCATTAGTCCTTCTTCCAGACAGCTATTTATTTAAAACCTGGAAGAGTTTTGTTTTTCAGGAGAAGGATAAAGGGAAAATAAAAATGTGTTTGAACAAGCATATGTTTAAGAATTTTTTTTTGTAGCACTCTACAAAGGAATGAAAGCCAAAAGTAAGATGTTAAATGCAACGTGCTCTCAATGGAGGGGAAAAGAAGGGGGGTTTTTTTTAAGGAAAATGGCAAGAAAACAGTGGCAGGAGTTGCCATGGAGTTTTCTGCTTCTCTGTTGTTGTCCTGAGAATCTCCCAAAGCCATAGGTAAGAAGCAAGTACCAGTATTCCTCTGAAGTTTAATTACATTATTTGAGATGTGAATCTCCTGCCATGAGAGCTGCAATTAAAAGAAAGTCCACTAAGAAATGACATCACTGCAACATGTGGTAGTGGTCATGAGGCCGCAGCTGGGTTACTGTTAAGTTCTGGACACCATGCTATGACAAGGTTATTAGTAAATTGGAAATAAACCAAAAACAGCAGCAAAAAACAGCACAGAGTTAGAAAGATGGAGAGAAACTGATGCCTAGAATCCTGAGCATGGAATTCTGGGAGCAAATCTAAGTACATCTGTCTGTCTAGCCCAGGGAAGAGGAGCTTTTTCTCAGTACTTAGCCAGGCTAGGTAAGGAAATTGTGATGTATTAAGTTCATGATGTTTTTCCTGGTTGTAAATGGTAATTGGGAAAGAGGAGCGCATCTTATTAAGAGTCCCTGAGGAAACACCTGCCAAACAGCAACAAAGTTTTTCTGGATGATACTGGTATTAAGGGACAAATGAAATTCTTTTATCTATTGACTTTGCAGATCTATCACTTTTGAGACTGGATTCAACAAAGTGTTTATTTAAAGCAAGATACTATGTGGATAATAAATGTAGGACATCAGTATTACATCTGAGAATATTCCATGTCCTCCTTATTTTATGTATTTGCAATATCTAGAGTTTAGGTACTCTCTACTTTCCAGAAAGTGAAAGCAATGTGTAACCAATACACAGCCAAGGCTTCCTGTGCAGGTGCAGAAGGTTCCCCTAATCCTTGAGTGGCCTCCTGAGCCATCAGATGTGACGGGATCCTGAAGCGTTTCCATAACAGCCCCATGTGCAGCCAAGTTCCTATGCTCAGGAGCTGTGTTGGACCTTAAGAGAGAAAATGAAGGATATTTTCATTCCCAGGCACCTCTGACACGGGTACTCTAGCAATCAGTGCGTTGTGGTTTTGCAGGAATAAAACACACATCAAACCCATGGTGAGCTTTGTAATCTGCTCTGGCTACAGTGAAACATCTTTTGGATATGACTGCCAAGCAAAAAAATATTGCCTTTACAAAGATGATTTATTTTCCCAGCATCTGACCTTTACACGCTACTAGTCAGCAAAATACAAAGAAAAAAAAAAAAGCCTTCAGAGCTTGCCTGAAATATTTGTTGGCAATGAAGAGATATGTTCTCCTGAACTAGATGCCATACGTAAGAGAAAGTGTTTGCATTTAGCAGGGCACACCTGAAATTTTCCCACTTCCTGAAGGCAGGAAGAACTGTGGCACAAGTCAACAGAAATAAAAAAAATCCAGTTTTATCACCACGTTTCAAAGACACTTTGACTACGGGGAAAAAATGACTAAGCATTGAAGCCACTTAGTAGAAAAACAACATTTTAAAGGAAATTAGTACTTCATGAATTCCTGTTCTGCAATGAAACCATGTATCTCCATTGATAGGCAAGGGCGATTCTCCCAGGCATTGCTTGAGCAATCTTCTCATCACAGCACACTTGTAAATGCGTTGGGGTTTTTTGGTCTTTTCGGGGTGGTGGTGTGTTTGTGCTTTTTTAAAGCACATAGCAAATTTTTCTGCTAATGTTGCCATAACACGTTCGCTTCAAATCCCTCTTGTACCTTTTCCAGAAAACAGAGCGTGTACCACTGTGCATGTGGCTCATTCTCCTTTCCGCTGCCGTGTTCCTGGATGGCCAGTTCAAGGGGTAGTAAATATTTAAATTGGCAGCCTGCACACAGTGTGGGGGAACTGGATAGTCCCTTTGATCGTAACCTTACAAAGGCCAGCATATAATTTTTTGTTACTCTGGTAACAAAAAAATTGCTGGTATCATTGAGGTGTGGGTCCAGTAAATTGTGTATTTAGCCTCAAGCAGGTAGAGCAGAACCCAGATGACCAATGGGTTTTTAACGTGCCTGTCACATACTTAATTCTGCCTCTCCATGACTCAGCCCTTTTTCCTTCAGTGCCCTTTGACTCTGCAAGAATACTATCCCTGTATAACGCTCTACTGTATCATGTTCAAAACTAACCACTATCAGCATTCCTGAGTATCCCCAGAGTATTGTTTATTCCATTTATGGAAAGACTTCAGTCCTCCTGTGGGGATATGGCAGGGAAGGGGGTGGTTTTGTTACATGTTATTTTCTTTCTTGCATGAAGTTATTCCATGGTTTTCAGAAGAGTCAGATTCTAATCTAAGTCCTAATTAAGCATTTGTTTTGAAAATAGTGGTGCTAAGAAGTGTTTTACGTAAAGTATCCACTGGATCCATTTCTTTTATGTGGCATAAACAAGTTAATCATAACAAATAATGCATATTTAGTCTTACTTTTTAATGTGAAGAGATAGGGATGTAGCCTAACGATTGGAATACTGGAAGAACATTAACTTTTTTTGATGAAAGGTTATGTAATTTAGTTTAATGAATGCCACAGGTCATGTCTAGCAAGAGGCAGCTCGTTAGATAAAATCTCTCGTACTTTCCGTTACTGTTTCTCACCACCTCTCCCAAAAAATCCTACCAGAGGATCATATTCCTGCACTCTGTGTTGTCTTTGATGATTCTTTTGCTGGTTTGAACATTACTGTGGGCTATGTGCAAACCACCCATTATTTCCATTTCCAAGTGTCATATGAGTCCCCTCCCGAGTCCTGCTTCTGTTCTATGGTCCATTTGCTTGTTTCAGAGATCTCAGTTTCCTCATCAAAACCCCTCACTTGGACTTGCCAGTGCAGGTAAGAAATTCCAGAGTTCTCTGTAGCCTTTGATTTTTCTTGTCTTAGCTGATCGGATCACATCCATTTCAAATGAAAGGGGAAGTTCTAACTTCTGCTGAAATTTCTGTGTGCCTGTGTACCTCTGTCTCACACTGGAGGAAAGTGCTGAAGTGGGACAGTAGCACTGCACTCAGAGGACACAAGATGCCTTTTTCTTGCTTCTGTAAACAAATCAATACATTTTTCCTTCGCCAGATTCATATTCAGTTATAAAATTTGTTTCCAAGTTGCTTTCTAAAAATTATTTCCCAAAATTATTCTGCCTTCTGATTGCCAGCCCACTTCCCCGGGCTGCCTTAACTACTCCAGGGGCTCCCTCCACACCCCAGGAGCGAGCGGACTGCGACAGCTGACTTAATGCAGGGGCTACAAGACTCAGGTCAGGGATCTTTATGTTCCTAAAGTGCTTTTTGTTGTAATGGACTGAACTAGGGTAGTTTACCATGGACAATTTACCACAGCACAGAACTGTCCTGCACACAGCTTACAGCCAAGCAGTCCTTGCCGGCTGGGATCCTTCACATGTGCAGTCTGGCATATGTTTTCCATTGCAGGTCTGCTTGCAACTAGCTCTGTAACTTGAGTCACATTCATAATAGCTGCTTCATGAAAAAAAAACCTCACTATGTAGTTAGAATTTATAGGTATTTACCCTAGTTATCTTTGTAAAAATCACAGTATTCTGGAATATTCACTTACAGGCAGCCCACTCTGAGAGGGGAGAGGGGTTCAAGTTACTTTCTGATTGCTATGCTTTTTCTTTCCTAAAAATCAATGATTCAAGTGATTTGATGCATTATGACTTCAACATGGTAAACCTCCTAAGAGCCAGCAAAATGGGGACTGCAGAATCCCTGGTAAATTATTTTGGACATGGATGCAAATATACAGGACCAGCAGTGCTGCAGAACTGCATTTCCTGACCTTCTTTCAGAGTTCATAAAATGGGATTTAATATGGGGCTTTCTCTTGAAACATTTCCGTCATTGACTACAAATTTCACAGAGTATATAAAAATTAATAAATTACTAAAACCTAGTGTTTCTAGCCATTTTAGATCCTAATGAATTTGGTAGGACATTGCTATGCCACGTCAGCTGATCCACACAGCTCCTGTTCTCACACCACCATTAGGACTATATACTTATCCTCGGAGGTGAAAGTGTAACTTGGATATGCTTCACTCTGCCTACAGCCTCCTAGGAAAATTAGAGGTAAAAAAATGAAAATTACTGTACCAAACCGACTACCTTTCAAGCGCTGACTGACCATAATCACAGTTTGTGAGCTGGTGTTGTTTTGTTCTACTTATTCAAAGGAGGCAGCCATGCCATCACACTTACCACTCACTGGCTTAACCCTGTGATATTTGTATATCAGGGCTGTGAAATGCTGAATTTAAATTGTAGCTACAACATCTATATGTCTACTTTAAGCTAAGCTTTCTCACGCACACCCGAAAATTAGATTTACCACATAACTTTCAAATATTAATGTCACTCATCCCCTATTGCTAGTATCAGCCTAAGTGAAATGCTAATTTGGAATATTCAGAGAAGTCTCAGAATATCCAGGGGAGAAATTCAGTGTTGTGGTTCAGCCAAGTGCATGTTGCTTGGGTTCATTCCAGTATGTCTATTTTGCATCTTGCAGTGCAAGGAACTGGAGTTTGGAAAAAAATTCCTCCTCATAATTTTACTGCAAATTATGATAAAGGCTTCAGTAGAAATTAGGACTACATAAATAAGAGGTCAAAAGGAATATTCAGGTAGCACAACAAGAAACACAGCTGCAAGTCCTTATAGATGGTAGGAGAGGAGTGCTCACCTCTCAGAAAACAGGACAAGTCTGGTCAGCAGTGCCCTGAGGTGGCTTCACAGCTTCATTTGTGTGTGAATGTGTGTTTCAAAAAGCACTGCTAGGTGCTGAGGCTGGGGTAAGCTCGTTCTAGAGAGCTCTGCTTGTTCTCTGAGCTTCATGTGCATGGATGGCAGGTATCCCATGCCCACTGATTTCTGGAAGTCTGCTGAGGAAGGGATGGAGGAAATTTGGGATGCAGTGCTAAGCTACCTCTGCTAGTTTCAGTGCTTGTGGTGGGGCAACACGTCATCCCCAAAGCACTGCAGCTGGCACAGCTTAAGAAGTGTCCTGTGTGACTGAGCAAGGGAGCTGTGTCTACAGAGGAGGAGCCCTGCTGGCCACAGGCTCTCAAGGTGGTGGTTACCAGGAAAGCAGCTCTTCCAGGGCACCACCAGAATAAATCATTCTTCAACAGCTAACACTGATCCAAATAATCGGCTCCAGCAGCTACCCAGAGAGCTTCCCAGTGCTGTGTGCAGGTGTTTCCTCACATCTGGGGCCATGCTGGGTTTGGGGACAGGAGCTGAAGGTGTGGAGGCAGCAGCAGGGAAGTGCCCAGGTGGGGTGTCCCTGTTGCCCACTCTCCCTGCCCCTGCCCAGCTGCAGCAGCCTGCTGCCTCCCCAGCACCATCAGGCCCTGCATGCAGCACAAGCAGCAACCCTCCCTCTCTCCTGCCACTAGTCTTACCCCGTTTATAAAACTGTCAAACAGAGGGTAAGAGATGGCTCTGAAAGATATGCAGCTTATTTATCGGCAGGAATGGAGCTGGATACAGCAGCACAAGATTTTTTCCGTATCAAAACAGATGAAGAATTGAAAGAGGGATGCTACCAGATACCACAATAAATTCCAATTTCCAAACAAACTGTAACAAGCCATTAACATCCTCCCACTCTGATGGAGGGAGATCTTCCTGTTGGTTTGTTAACAGAATTACCATTTGTTGTTAAGACTTATTTCCCTTGGTTCAGAATTAAGTCTTTTTAGCACCCGTAAGCAAAAAGTTCTGCAACAGAACTTCTGTTCTGTACCAGAAGCAGGACTCAAGAGGGGACTCATATGACCTATTCCCTTCCTTTGAATTCCACATTCTCCTTCCTATAAAAGAGTTTATCAAATTTATAACATGTATACAAGACCTAAGCACAGGATGGATGTTTAAGAACTCTTTCAAACTCACTGGTGATCAAAGAGTTAGAAGAGGCCTCCAAGTTATGTTCCTTCATTTAAGTGGAACGAAGCAACAGTTTCTAATGTCTGGGAGAACAGAGCTCAGCTGAAAGGTTTCAACAGACTAGTGCTATTATGCCAGTAGCGTTTCAGAGATCACATCAATGTCAGAGCAAGAATGTAATTTCCTCTAAGCATCTTCAGCCACAGTTCTTCTTGAAAGGTTCTCTTTGATCCCACTATCTTAAGAGCTAGGACAACTGAGATTAATTCAGAACTTCATTACAGAATAACCTATAGAATCAATGTACACAGACTATGTCATCTAATAATCAGTGTGAGTACAAGAAGAGTCTGAACAGGCAAGAAGCAGAAGGAAATAGATGAGAGGGAAACACACAGGAGGAGCAGCAACAAAATGAGCTAGCAATGGAATTCAATCCAAAAGGAAGAGCAATTTATTTTCATAGCTTGGAGGAGTAAAAGGAACAAGGCCACTGTAAGTTTTCACAGCCAGAGCCCCTCAGATAATCACAGGAATACTGGTCAGCCCATGCACTGAAGTATTACTGAACACACCACAGCCTCTGAAAGTGAAACGAGAACACTAGGCATTTTTTAGACTATATGTATGCTGGGACAGGTGTGCACCTGGCAGCCCTGCAGTCCCCATCCCTTCATTCTCCAGACTGGAGACTTACATGAACAAGCTACAGCTCTCTTTTAAGTTGGGGCACCTAAGGTTCCTCCCTCTGCAAACAGCGTACAGAGAGAAAGAAAAGGAGGAGAGACATTTTGGGACTGCATGTTTACATCTCAACCTGCTATGTGAGGGCAGGCTGAATCTACAGAACAAACTCTATTCTGCTTGAAAAGTGCTTCCTAAGCATAACCTGGTGAAGCAAAGTCTTTAGAACAGTGCTTAAAAATACCCCCCCCCCCCCTTACTTAGCAGTTCACGTCAAAGAAGCTTAAGCACATGCCTAAAGTTAAACAGATGTTTAGGTTTCTGCTTGAGTGGGGTCTGTGCTGACTCTGCAGTACTGCAGATTTACAGGACTGACTAGCAGCAACTGCAGGCCTTAATTCTGCCGGTACCTCTGCTCTGCTGATACGTGCTCCTTGGTATGCACACACTGCAAACACCAACTCGGATGCCACATTTCTGTAATGTACACAAAGCCTCAAAAGTGCTTCTCAAACTCTAGCAATCTAGTTGATTCCAATAAAGCACGTAGATTTCTTGAAAATGAAACGCATCTGTGTGTTACACAGGTACAAAATGTTTTCAGACCCTGATTGTTTACCAAAATATCCTAAAATGTCACGTTAAACCAAAAGAGTGCAAGGACAAAAATGCAGGAGAAGGTGAAAAACAGAGTTAAGATTGTTACAAGACACACTTTTCAACTAACGTAATATTCAAAAAGTATTGTATCCACGGTGTCTAGAAATGAATGGGTTACAAATACTTAAGTTTAAAGATTAAACTATTCTTCAAAACTCTTTGCCCTTTTCTAGCCTGAAGTGTCAGGTTATTCTAAACAGGCGTTATCTGCTCTTGAGACAAACCCCATTGTGGAGGAAAGCTCTGGTTGCCAAGCACTTGGCAAGGCAAATTTGGAATTAGGTACTTCCATCCACCCTAGGGAACTTGGACTATAAAAAGAGAGCAGGAGACAGACCCAGATTTAACTAAATGAACTGCACCCACTCCAAAAGCAGCATGCCAAGTTTCAAAATATTCTGGCTTGCAATGAAGCTTTAAAGATAAGTTTCCAACAGCCATCTCAACAGCCTGCTCGATACATACACGTGTGCTAGGATTTCATACAGAAATACAGTTCATAGTGAGCCCTGGGCAATGCAATTTTTGCCAGAATTAGGACATATATAGACATGCTCAGGCATCGCTTATAAAACTCAGTCCATTAATTACAGTTGGCAAGCAACACATATAGAAGACAAGAGTGGTTGTGAAATAGATTGCAAGATCTGCTGGTTAAAAAAAAGTCTATGCCAGAGGTATAAGCAGTCGGTGAATGAATGAGCATAGTGCTGCAAAAGGTTATTGACCACAAAGACAAACTGGCACACAGATCTTTGTTGCTGCTCCAGACACACAGCAACTGACTTACTAATCAAATTATACTAGAAATATGTCTTCCTTACAGTTTTCTTTTCCAAAAAGCTGTGGATACACATGTTATTTGGGGAGGCAAGACGGTCACAAGATGCTCAAGTCTTGC
>NW_008607578.1:0-6304 GCF_000691845.1 Merops nubicus | reverse complement strand
TTAAAAAAAAAAAAAAAAAAAAAAAAAAGAGAAGTGTTTTCTAGTCCTTCCTAGTTTCTGAAGCATACAGTGAAGAAGGAAGTTAACTGATCCATTTAAGAGGAATCAATGGAAGAAAGCCTAAGACTTTCATATAAAAATTACAATGAATTTACTCCCCTCACATGTGAGAGTTGCAGTGATATGTACAGATTCTTCCTTTCCAACCTGTTTGAGTTTACTGAAACACTCGTTCCCCAAAAACTTGAGCTGCACAGAAGTTGATCATCCATCATAGGACCTAGTGCACACACGTAAGCTCAAGCAATCTGAACAATAGAAATATGCCCCAGATAGAATTAAATGCAATACGGAGCATTTAAGTGTATAAGGAAACATTTTTGTTTATATATATTTTTTAAAAAATGTCACCACCACCAAAAATTATAAAAGCTCTGAAAGATAAACTTTATATTATACTGTTTTTTAAATTCCTTCTATTAAATACTCTACCCACGATTTGAAAATCAGATCTAAAAATGTTCAACAGCCTGTGCAAGCCTTTGCTGTACCTGTCTGATCAGGCCAGAACAAAGGAACAAAGCTCTGCTTGGATTTTCACACAAATCCCACCACCTTTGTACAGAAAGCGCCCACAGCGAAGTGCAAGGAAATGCATGGGAGATCTGTAGCAGAAAAGATTAAAATTATTTTAAAAATTTCTGGATTTCTAGTAACACAGAATCTGTATTATAACTTTTCCATATCTGATTTTTCCATTAGCTTTCATAATAATAAACAATGCTAGAAGTGTGCAAGATACTCCTCATCATCCCCAGAGAGCCATAGTTTTTATGTGATCGCTTAGACAGAGGACTGCTTGAAGTACCAGAATTCTCCAGCACTGGGTTAGCAATCCTTTCAAGACGAATCAGAGAATTTACCCCCAAAAGATATGGGTAGTACCTCATAACCTTCTAAATTTCATGTGTCTATTTTAGCCTGGTTTTGTCATTATAAATCTGTAATGCAAAGAAAGTTTACTAAGTGTTTTGTGTAGGGTGTTGATGATGACAGAAGCATATAATTTCAAAACAAACCCAAATTTAGTTCATCTTTAGAAAATGTACTATCCTGATAACGACCATCTCCAAGTAAACTGAGGAACCACTGGGAACCACAGTGATGTGAAATTCATTTCTCTCTGAAATACACAGGAACTGTTTATTTCTTTATGTGCTCAGACATGATCTGGATTTTCATTTAGTTATTACTGTGGCACAGGGAAATCAGAGCTCTAGAGTCCTGGTAAATTAATTATGGCCCAATTCCCTTCCATATTTTTTGTATTTTGATTCTAACGCTACAGGAGAGGCACGGTGTTCCACTCCCCACTCCTATTTCTAGATAAGCTTTAGAAAAGACCATCTCACACGTCAGTTTAGAATCCAGCGATTTTTAGCAAGCTTTCACTATATCTTCCTTTCAAAACATAGGTTTGCTTTTAGAGAGTATTTGGTCATTTCCAGCCAAGTGAAGCGCAGCCATTGCTGTGATTTGGAGCTGCAGGTCCTGGTCCAGGCAGGGCTAGCCCGTCTACAATACACGAGCACAACCTTGGCAGGGAAGCCTGGAGTTACCAAGGCTCAGGTGGGCTCTGCCAGGGGACACCTTGCCTTCAGAGGCAGAGACATTTATGGCCAGCTAGTACGAGGGAAGGGAACATGCACAGAACACCAGGTTTTTAGTACAGCACAGTCTGCTCCTTTACACCCACAACACTGAGCTCACCCTCCACTGCAGCAGGGGTGAAGGCAGGATCCTAGTGTGTCCTGCTTGCTTGCCAGGATTTTTAAATGGTTGTTCATGCCAGAAAAAGCAGGCAGGCTCTGTCTTTTTGCAATAACTCTGCCAACCCTCCTCATCAGGGATCAAGCATTCCCCAACTTCCACAGCTGGTATAAAGTGGATAAAGAAGTTTCTGCCTTGCATCGTCTCCCTTCTTTTTGGGGAAACTAAGACTCGCAGCTTGCTTAAGAGTTCTGCTTGCTCAGATCTAAGATATCTGCACTATAGCTATTGAGCTCTGAAGGGCTCCAAATATCACCACAGGCTATAAAGTATTTCTCAGCAAACACCAACAAGCTTCAGACTTGATGCAAGAGCCCTAAAACCTGGTAACACATCATAGGAAGAACACTGAAGAAACTGAGTGTCACCCCTGCTCTGGTCACAACAACAACAGGCAATTTGTTAAACAAAAGCTTGAGCTCATCCTAAGAGGCAATCAATGCCCTCAGTACATGGCAAAAAGACATGATCTGGAAAGAGAGGTCAGAAAACCTCCTGGCAATGAGGTTGTCTGAGTACATGTATAGTCAGGCACCTTGAGAAGTTTTGTACCCCCTTGAGATGCACAAAAGGCACAACCCTGCTCAGAATGAAGTTGATTTCCATCAGCTTCTGTAGCATAGTCTGATGAGGAGCAGGGGAGTTCAGCAGACACACCGCTGCAGAATTGGTATGTATTGCTGTGTGCCAGCTCGCTGGTCCCTCCCAGCGTGAGCATCGGCTGTGATTCAGCAGCAAGGAAATGCCTCCCATGAAGGATGCAAGCCAGGAGCCAAGGTGACCACAATGCAGACAGCCACCTCACTGACAGGAGACCATCTCACAGCACATGAACAGGACAGGCAGAGCTGGGTGATGGTAAAGCAAAAGAGAGATAAACTGGGTCCAGGGTCTATGCAGAAGGTCCAGTCAGTAGCAAAAGGAGATGGAGCTGGAGACAAGGCCACAACACAGACCCAAGACCCACCCAGGAGGCAGGGCCAGGGCTGGAGCAGGCACACTTACAAAGCTTGATCTGAAGCACAGCCCCAGGGGAGGCTGGTTCCGGCTGGTGGTGCACCTGGGGCTGACATAGCAGTTCAAATCTTCACTGCTCATCTCCTTGCAGGAGGGGATTACTATTGTAACCCTACTGCTTTTATCATTATGTTTCCAAAAAGAAAGACAGCTGCCTCAAAACTTCTGTCTCTATCTTAAAAGAACAGTTTTTAAACCACATGTTAGGATAATTTAAACTCATGCTGTCAAATATATCGACCATGCAATTTTTGAGGTTTACTTCATTTATACCTTTTAAAGACAGCCTCAGGGACCTCGGAGTTGCTGCTCAAACAAGTATCTCATTGCTTTAACATAGTATTGAAAACATATTACTGTCATCTTTCAATCTCCATTGGTGCCTTTCATGCAAGCTGCTTCCTGCCACATCAGACTCATTAATTTCTGGTTTCCCATATTAAAAAAAATAAAAAAAAAATTCATAGACCTGGTGTGTGCCTGTTACATAACCCCCAGCTAATAGGCGCTGGAATTTGGGATGCTGAGGAGCCACAGCTGAGCAAGCAGACTTGGCAAGCTCTGATTTTACTTCCTGTGGAACTGGAATGCAGATCATCTTTCTGGGCTTTGCAGTTTGTGCAGTAATTATTCCACTAAAGAGTTAGTCTGGGAAAGGAAAATAAGGCAGGCGTTGAAGCAAGCCTGCTGCTGGGTCTGCGGACTGGGACTCAGCTGAACCCGGCTATTTCAAAGCAGCTCAGCACACTCTATCGCTCCTACGATTAAGTTATCACTGTGGTTAAAATGCCTGTGGGTGACTGGTCTGCAGCAGAGTGTAGAAGAGCAGGACTCCAACCAGACATGACTCAGAAGAGTCAACCTGCCCCCTTCCCTCTTCTCCTAACTCTTCTCCCAGCTTCTCTATGCCCCAAATATTTCCAGGCTGCTTAATTTCTAATCAGGTGGCTGCCCTGAGCAATAGAAGAAGAGTGGATTTAGTTTGGGGAGTGATGGATCTACAGAGAGCTGTCTTGTTCTCAGGCTTTGGTGCCAAGCACCCCAAGTGTTTCCAATTGCCAAGAGACATTGCTGCAGAACAGGCTGCTCAGCCCTAGAGTCCTGGCTTAGGACAGGCCCACTGACCTGGACAAGATATCTGCTCCCTCCCAACACCCAAGAGCACTTTGGAAACGGAGCACCTTAAGTGAAGAGAGGCTCCATAGCGGATTCAACACAGTAAATTCGGATACATCAAGTATTTGCAAGTCCCCTGCCCTTGACAAAATTGCACTGAACTGCTGCACCAGAACACAAATAGCTACACTTCTCAGTGGAAACGTAGAAACACACCTCTCCCTCACCCCAAGCCCTGTGGGTCACTTTTTACATGAAAGTTTGAGTACAACAGACATAGTACGTTTCATACTAGCCACTTAAGGCAGAGTTACATCCACCCTTGGGAACTCTGGAAGAGGGAGGCTAGTTGGATAGTTTTGAACAAATTTTACAAGCCAAGTTGGAAGAACAGCAAGTTCTTGTAGGCTTAGCTAGTACAAGAAGCAGAATAGAAGTGTCCAATCCATACAAATATCCCTGCAAAGGCAGTTCCTACAGTGTTGGTGGCATATTCCACACTCTTGCTGTGTTCAGGAGACCAGACATCTTTGGATTTCATCCCATCTCATCACCAAGCAAGCGCTCAAGTTACCACCAGTGTCACTTGTCACAAACTTATTAACATTATTTAGTACACGCTAGTAACCCTCTTCATTTCTGCCTTTTCAAGACCTTCCTCAAAAGCTAGAACTCAAAACAGGTCTTCATAACTGAAGTGTCTGTAACAAGATCAAAGTATGATAATTTCTGCACCATCTGATGGTTTTGCCATTGTCACCCAGCAGGTTACTGCTAAACACAGCATCTCTACTCAGTGTTGACAATAAGTCCATGACTGACATTCTTACATTCCCTTCTTTCTTAAAGGAGCGACCTGTTTGCTGTAAGCAAAACTCAGCACACCGCCCCTTGGAGATGGCACTCACTCCTCTGCTGCTTCCCTTTAACTTGGTGCAGGAGCCACCACCCTGAGACATCTACTGCCTGGGCTCCTCCCAGTGCTAAGGTGCTGGGAAGTGAAATACAAGCTCCTTCATCCACCATTGCCTACATATTTTATTCATTTAAGAAAATCTCTGAAATAGCCTGATCTGTTGGTTATGCTAAAGTCAGAAATCAAATTCTCTCAGATTTTTGACAGATAGGTTTTTCTTTGTATTTTAAAAAGTTGCTTTTGTAAGGGACCCAAGTAACCTCAACTATATTCTCCAAAATTCAGAATTTACTCCTTTTATGTATTTTTTTTGTCCTGTATTAGGAATACACATCACAAGGACAAGACCTACTAACAGTTAAATAGACCTCGTTCCCCTGAAGATAATGGAATTACTCACTTGAGACTATTGTGTAGCATAGCATATTAAAAAAAAAAAAAAAAAAAAATTTCATTTGGCTTAAAATACTTAGAATAAAATTTCCCAATTTTCCAGCAACACAGCTGTTATATGTCTGGCTTTTAACCCAAATCTGTTTGTACCAAAACATCAGGGCTCATTTTCCTTGCCATTGACAACTTACTCTTTAATCAAGGAAGTTTTTTAATAGACTACTGTTAAATTTCCTTAATTGCATTTTAGAGCATTCTTTAGTGGATGTGTTCTGTCAGTTAAGGATAGCTCAAGTCCCTAGTCCAAAAGCTGAAAGTAAGAAGTCTTCATTTCAAGAGAAAAAAAGATAAAAATTTATCAAAATTGCTTACAGGAAAGAGCTATTTTTGAAAAATGTCCTTATCAAACCCACCCAAAAAGCCATGAAAAAAAAAAAAACACTACTCTAAACTCAAAGGCAATTTTGACATTTGGTATGTCTAACTCAGAAAGTATGGTTTGGGTCCAACATTATATCCACTTCAAGATTTTAAATAACATGTTTAAAAGGTCAAAATACATACTTTCATTGACTGAATTTATTTTTTATAATCATTAGCATTTTAGAAAAAGAAATTGTAAATTAAAATATTTATATTTACTGTGTCACATAAAAATCAAAGTATGTCCTTTTAAATTCTGTTAGACCTTTCTTGAGCTTCTGAAGGTGAAATCAAATAGATTTTCTGAATTGGACAGGTTTATTTATTTGTGATACCAATGAAAAGAAGAGAAAAATACCAAAACTCCTTCAGTATCCTGCTTTCATCTGCATGCAGGCTAAACCAAATCTATCCAACAACCTCCTGACTGGGTGGAAGCAGTGGTAAATACTTGGCCATACTGATTTTTTGTTCCTCATAACAATTGCACTGATGGAAAGTGATGTTATTCTACAGAGAGAATTGTGGGTGATTTTAGGAAAAAAACCCACAGAAATCCAATATTTTTTCAGTATTTGGTGTTTCTAAATATCTTTGTCAGGGACATGG
>NW_008607577.1:0-1884 GCF_000691845.1 Merops nubicus | reverse complement strand
ACGAACCACACGTGTGACACGGGGACACATGTGACAAGGACACGTGTGACAGGGACATGGGAAAGGCTGCAGGGGACACGGGACACGTGTGACATGGGACACGTGTGACACGAGTGACACACAAGGGACACGTGTAACATGGATGGACACTTGACACGTCTGACATGTGTGACACGGGACACGTGTGACACAAGGGACACGTGTGACATAGAACACATATGACACATGTAATGGAGGGACACGTGACACGTCTGACGTGTGACATGGGACACGTGTGATACAAGGGACACGAGAGACACGAGGGACAAGGGACACGTGTGACATGTGTGACACGGGACACATGTGACACAAGTGACACACAAGGGACATGTGTAACATGGGGACACGTGACACGTCTGACATGTCTGTCACGGGACACGTGTGACATGTGTGACAAGACACATGTGACACGAGTGACACACAAGGGACACGTGTAACATGGAGGGACAGCTGACACGTCTGACACGTGTGACACGGGACACGTGTGACACCAGGGGACAAGAGTGACACGGGGGGACAAGGGACACGTGTGACATAGGACACATGTGACACAAGTGACACACAAGGGACACGTGTAACATGGGGGGACAGGTGACACGTCTGACATGTGACACGGGACACGTGTGACACAAGGTGTCAATGGACACGTGTGACACAGGACACATGTGGCACATGTAACATGGGGGATACGTGACAAGTCTGACATGTGTGACACAGGACACGTGTGACACGTGAAGGACACAGGACACGTCCCACACGTGTGACAAAGGGACATGTGACACAGGGGACACACGTGAAACACGCCCCAGGGGACACAGGACACGTGTGACATGGGAGGGACACCTGTGACACGCCCCACACGTGTGACACGGGGACAGTGACACCAGGACACATGTGACAGGGACACGTGTGACAGGAAGGACACGGGAAGGGCTCCAGGGGACACGGGGACACGTGTGACACATGAAAGGGACACGGGTGACACATGAAAGGGACACAGGACACGCCCCACACGTGTGACACGGGGACAGGTGTGACATGGGACATGAGTGACACACAGGGGACGTGGGTGACATACAAGGGACATGGGACACGTTCCACACGTGTGACACGGGGACAGGGGACACGTGTGACAGGGACACATGTGACATGGGAAGGACACGGGAAAGGCTCCAGGGGACATGGGGACACAAGGGACACAGGGACACGTGTGACACTGGGGTCACGTGTGACACAGGGACACGTGTGACACATGAAAGGAACACGGGGGACACACAAATGACACAGGTGACACCTGAAAGGGACACGGGACACATCCCACACGTGTGACACGGGGCAGAAGTGACACACGAGGGACACGAGTGACATCAGAACAACATGTGTGACAGGGAAGGGACATGTGTGACACATGAAAGGGACACGGGACACGCCCCACATGTGTGACACGGGGACAGGTGTGACATGGGACACGTGTGACAGGGACACGTGTGACAGGAGGGACTCGAGAAAGGCTCCAGGGGACACAGGACACGTGTGACACACAAGGGACACGTGTGACAGGAGGGACACATGAAGGGCTCCAGGGGACACGGGGACACGTGTGACACATGAAAGGGACACGGGACACGCCCCACACGTGTGACACAGGGACACACGTGTGACATGGGACACGTGTGACATGGGACACGAGTGACACATGAATGGGACACAGGACACACCCCACACGTGTGACAAGAGACACGCGTGACAAGGGGCACAAGTGACACATGAGGGACACGTGTGACATCAGAACATGAAAGGGACACGTGGGACACGAGGGGGACACAGGACACGCCCCACACGTGT
>NW_008607576.1:15614-33563 GCF_000691845.1 Merops nubicus | reverse complement strand
TTTTTTTTTTTTTCTGTTCAGGAAGATAGAGAAGTTCCTAATTATCTCAGTAACATACTTATCTTCTGAAACATTGTCATCTGTCATGTGGAGATGTTCTCTTGTTTTATAAACTAGCCTGTTCCTCCTCCTGATCTTTGCTGTTCCTGCTTTTTTCTTGGGAAACAGGGACAGGCTTCCGTAACCTCACAGGTCAGCTAGAATGACAGAGGGATAGGAAACACAGGGAGAGAAGTTACAGAGGAATTCAATAAGCAAAACAGGATATATGGGACTGCAGAAAATATTAAAAAGTTTTGTGTCTTTCCATTTTTATACATCGATTATATCACAGGCTTCCTAAGGTTCATGTCTACCTGCAGCTCATTACTATCTGTGTAAGAGGCTCTTGCACAGCAGGTAGCAGAGCAGTGTGAAAAGTGACATCCCAAGGTTATTCTGGTCAGCAGAAATCCTTCTCATCATCTGGCTGGGTTTCACTGATCTCTGCAGAGTAAGGTCAGTGAGAATAAAATGTGGCAGAGCCATACAGCAGCTCTCAGCCTGTGAAGCCCCTGGAGAACTAACACTCCAGACTGTGCAGAAGTGGTGTGGAGGTTTTCTCTTCCCAGCAGCAAAGCTCTTAGCTGAAGTATGTTGTCAAATGGCTTTTGTTTCAGTGGGTTTTGAACCCAATCACAATCTCCTCCTTATGTTCCTGCAGATGACTGCAAGTATCACATTTGCCTGTGAGTTTCCTGCCTTAAGAAATATTTCTTGTCCTACATTTTAGGAACTCTGCTGCTAACAATAAGAACAGTAAGAACTAGCTCTGGAGAACTGAATGTCTGTGTTTCATCTGAAGGCTAAATTAATGTAATCAGAAAAGGGGAATCCTGCAGTAATCCTGCAGGATCTGGTATTGTGCATGCTGAAGATCCTTAAAAGTCTGTAGGAACTCTGAGAATCTGTTGTCCTTCTTTCCTCACATCCCAAAAACACAGATCCTAATTAGTAAGCTCAGGCTTATAAAGAAACATTTTGACTGTGCAGATACAACAGGTAAACTCCCTACCGCAGGCTGACTTAGCTATGCTGGCAAAAAAGGGGAGAAAAAACCCCACCAAACAAATGTGGTAAACAATGAAACCAGAAAAAGGCTGCCTTTTGCCAGTGTAAATTAAGTCATCCCAAGAGGTGGTCTAAATATGCAAGCAGAAAAACTCCTTTTGCCAGTATAAGCTGTATCTCCACAGGGGAGCATTGCTTCTTTTGCTTGCAAAGCTTTTATAGTGTAAACCAGGCTTGCTGGTACTGCCTTGTAAGCACAGCTGATAAAAAATAACGTGCAATTATCATTCTTTTCATCTGTCTGCAGTGGTCATTTCCACCCCTCAGCTGGATGCTGGCAAGCCACATACACGCAGGTCGGGATTCAGATCGCAATAGGGTGCAGTGGCCATGGGGAGAACATGGTAAATGAGCAGGAAAATCCCAAACTGAGAATAAAATTGTAAACTAGTGGTCGTTTCTTAAAATGCTAACCAGTCAGTCAGGTGTTGTTTAACAGGATTTGTGTAGTCAAGGCCTGTCATAAAAAAATTGCTGCTGTGAATGTGTCGGTATAGTTAAAGTAATGCAGTTCCTTGGGTGATACAGTTGCTACTCCTTGAAAACACTGAAAATGTCAGCTAAGGGGCAAAATTTCTTTTGCTGACCCAAATAAATTTCACAAGATGTAATTGCAAGGGCATCTTGTGAAATTTGTGGCATTAACAGAGTCTAGATAGCTTAATAATTGAAGAGACTGTTCCTCCAGGCCTGCCTTGGATATGAGTCAGGAAAGCACATTCTGCTGACCAAAGGCATCGCCAAATAACAATGTACATGAGCAAATATTTAGCAGCCTTCCTACCTCTGAGAAAAATATCAACTAAACCTAAGAGAAGTAATTTCTCTTGAGCATGCAAAAAAGATGAAACAAACTAAAGGGCATTCCCACTCACACTGGACTCAGCTAGGTTGGGTGGGTGAGTTGAGCCAGGACAGAAACCAGCCCAGAGTGACACCAACAAGGAAGCAAACATCATGAGAGCACAGATATAAAGATGCAAATCTCCAAAAGGAGGTGGTGGCATCATGCATGTTTCTTTATTGGCATAACAAGTAGAGAGGTGAGCTGTCTGTGCAACAGGTGATAATATTCAGTTGCAACCAATATATTTATCATATTTCAGTTTCCAGGCAGAAAATGATTCATTGTGAATTTGCCTAGCAATTAGATAGCATGTTGCCTCTTCAGGCAGAGCCTCACACATACGATAGGTTGATACGATACCATTTGCCATGGTAGTAGGTGTCTGTAGCTAGAACCGTTCCTTTTTATTCTTAGAGTTGAAACGGGTTGCCTGCATACGTTAAACAGTGCAGTACTGATCACATCTCCCTTTTTAACTGAGGTTTGGTTGATGATCCCTAAGAACCACCTGTACGTTTGAGATTCAGAGTGTGAAAGCCAGGGATCACGAAAAATCGGTTAGTGTTCTTGGATGTCATCCATATTTTTGTAGCCAATGGGGGTTCCCATGGCTGCTCTGTAGATGCCAGTTGTCCATCTTGTACCTTTGAGCTCTGCCTCACACTACCCAAAGCATCGCTGGAAAGCCACACAATGCACACATGCCAGGCTGCTTGGACATCCTGTTTGGAGAAACCAAGGACAGCAGAACCCATCGCAACCTAAAATAGCAGGCACCACAGCCTCAGCTTTTGCTCTGTCCCCTTCTCTCCCCTGCCAGATACCTGTGTGCCCCCACAAGGGAATAGCTCTCCTTGCCACAGCACCTCATTCCCACCAGCATCGTGGTGATGGAACAAGTGGTTCTCCGTTGCAGGCTTCAAGCAGAGCAACCAACAAAAGCTGCAGAAGGAGCACACCAGCAGCCTTTTTCCACAGCCTTGCCGAAGGAAAGCACTTGTGAGATCATCAACTCTCAGCTGAAAAGAATCTCAAAGGGATGATATTAGGTTACTTTTATTTTATAAAATATACAGAACAACAGTAAGTTCATGCAGAAGGTAGTATTTCAAAAGGTGAGTCTCAAATGCAGATGCAATTTTTGCCTTGCCTTTGCCTGCCTGCACCGCTGCTCACTGGCTTGCCATATGGAAGAGATGGTTTCTGAGGTACAGCTACAAATTTCATTCTCATGGTAGCAAAGTTTGTCCCTGGAGATTGGAAGATCAATCTACAGATTCATAGCAAATACTCACTCTGCCTCTGAAACCACTGAGTGACACAAAAGAATTAAACCTAGAAGGGAAAGAAAGATCAAGCAGATCCCTATTCCTTCTAAATTTAAAATATAGGAAATAGTGTTTTAAACAGGGGACATACATGTCAGAGTTAAGGGTAGGTGTTTTAGATGTGTCTAGCTTACTGTCCATTAGCTACACTCTGTGGCGCTGAAAAATTATGGGCAACATAAACAGAAAATAAATATGAAAGCTATTTCATTCCAATGTAATTAAAAGCCCTATTACTATGTAATCTCCCTTCCAAGGAAATACAGAATATCTCCAGAGGCCACATAAGAATGTCAAAACAGCCTAATGCAATGAGGTGGCTCAGGGTTTTGAACCACCCCCTGAGTTTCTCCCCTTTGCTGAATGCCATCTCTGCGCAGCTTTGCTTGCTTGAATGCATGCTATCAGGAAAAAACTCCATGAGAAAACTGCCACTCTCTTATGTATGTTGGCGTATATAACACCACTGTGCCCATGGTATACACCTGCATTTACCATTAGCTGCTCTTTTAATAATAAATTATTGAAGACATATTTCCTTTAATGTTTACCTAAAGAGTGAACAGCTAAGAAAAGCTGCATACACTGAATTCAAGAAGGGGATATTTCTTTCCTACTATAAACAGAACTGATTATAAAACCAGAACACAAATGGAGCTCCTTGCCCTTCAGTTTTGTATGAGGTTACATTTCTTTGCAAGACTCTAATTTCTTCAGTTTTTTACTGCATTCCAACCCAGGGAGATATAAACCAAAGCAAACAAAGTACCCCCCAAAGGAGTCTCTCCCCCTTAAGCAGGACTTCTATTTTTAATTCTTTACAGCTTTTTAAACATTTGAATGGGAAATCTCCATCAGTCTTTGGTGGAAAAGAATTACTGCTGGTCTCTCAGGACATCCACTCAAGATAATTTCAACTGGCAGCTCGATATAAGACCGATATCTCTTCTCAGAGGGGTTCCTTGCAGTTGCATTTCAGCATATTCTGCCTTTGCAAAGAAACTCTTTAAACAGTCATATTTTCCTCCCTCAGAGATGAATTAGGAAAAAGGAAAGAAGAAAAAAAAAAAGAAGAAGAAAAAAAAAAAGAGAAAGAAAAAAAAAATGTTGACCTTCTTACTTGTTGGCAGTGAATCTCTCACACTTTGCTGGTACCTTTCTCCAAAGCTGACTTTCAAAGGAACACTGCACTGACTTTACTCTGGCCGACATCAGGAATGCAAGCAGGAGGTCTGCTGCTGTTTCCCTGTCACATCTCCAGGAACCCTTGTTTGCTGTGTCCCCAAAAGCTTGGACCCTGCTCAGACTGGTGATGGGAATGAGTGAAAAACAGGAGAGCTCTTACACCCATCACAAACATGAGACAGAAGAAAATTGCATGAAACTGAAAAAAGATTCCATATTACCAAGAGAAGAGGAACCCAGGGGGTTTGTGCCTGAAGTATGTACAGGAAGGCTTCTTTAAAAAGCTTATACTTCAGCAATTTATCTGTCCTTCCAAAAATTTCAGGGCAGGAACTACCTCCCCATGATCCCCAAGGAAGGAACCAATTGCTTATCAGGAGTAGAAATGTGACTGAAATGTGATAGCAAAAAACAAAAAAATCCTTAATAAATTAGATTTTTTTTTTTCCTTGAACCTTTGGAGAGCAGTCTGGTTGGAGTCTGGTTTAATCTGTTCCCATAAATAAGTCTATTGAGGGAATTTTCCATAAGCTTTATCAGACAGCATAATTCTGCAAGTCACATCACTGCATGCCATGTGATGCCTCTGGCAGATTCAACCTGCTTGATATTTATGCTGCAATCACCAGTGACTTCTTGAAACCTTAAAGGCAATATTGCCACAAAAAAAAAAAAAAAAAAAAAAGGCTCAGAGTTCCTGCAGATGGGGCTATCATCATAAATTCACCCAAAAGTGAAACTCAAATAACAGATGTGTGTTTATAAACACAGAAAATAAAGTAAATTTCTAGATAAACTTTCCAAATGCTTAGAGCTTCAAGGCACACAAAAGTCCATATTCACACTTGCCCATACCATGAGAGCTTTCCTGCTTACCTGGGAATTTGGACTGCAATTGCTATTATCAAGGGGCAAATTCTTGACTGGTGAGAATAAATCATAATATGCTTTTTCTGGATGGAATGATCTCCAAGTGATTAACATCACCTTTTACCTCCACGTAGCAACAGTTGTTTCCTATTCCCAGACTAGGAGCATGGAAGCATGTGGGAAGATTGTGTAGGATGTGGCAGCTGTTGACAAAAACTTAACCTTTCAGAGGTCACCTATCTACCTTGAAATATGCTCAGTGCCAAAAGGCAGATAAAGGGTTAAGAGATCTCCCCCGCCTTATCTTTTGCACACTCTTATCTTCCCAACAGTCCATAATAAATCAGAGAAACTCTTCTTCCATCTGGCTCACTCTAAATTCCTCACCTCCACATGATTTGGGAACGTTTTCCTGACCTTTCATGGCTTTGCTGATATTGTACAAAGGGAGAGGTTGAAAGAAGTGCACCAGGGAAATTTGGCAGGTATAAAATATGCCTCCAACTAGTTGAAGTCATCCATGATGCATCACTCCTGGGATCTCTCCTGGGCTTTGCTATTTGTTGTTCTTTCTGCCTCTGGAAGGATGTGCCTCAGGTAGCAGTCCATGGGGAAGGCCCAGTGTGGGTCCACTGCAGAAAGGGTGGCATGAGGGAACATAAAGCTAAACACCACAGAGCCCAGGCACTGTTCCAAAGGCTGCCAAGGTCTTTCTGACATTTTTTTATTATCAAGAAATATGGAAGAGATGTGGAAAAGACAGGTGGCATGTTGGTCAGCTTCAGTAGCAAATGTCCCAGATATTTGTCCTTTGCATTACAGTTGGCTCTTGATGTTGAGAGGTAAGAAATTTTATGTGAAAAGGCAAAATTGTTACTTCCATTTCACAGTGGCTTTATTATATTTAAGCAGCTTCCATCTTTCTCTACTATTCTCCTCACCAAGTGCATCAGCTGAGGCTGAGCCATCCCCCCAATTTAAGCCACTATTCAACATCCTGATCTCAATCCTCTTCTTAAGAAATTTACAAAGGCCATGTGATGTCTGTTCCTGCAGTAGAAAGGGGTTAGAGACACCTAACCAAAAAATACCTCGAGGTCTCTTACTTTTATAAAGGCTCAACTTCTCCTCCACACATCCAGGAAAAACTCAGGATTAATCACCTCCGTTTAGGCCCCATCTCCACACACCAACCTATCCTGCATATCGTCTTTGTACACCTCAATGTGCCATGTACCAGTTGTCGCTTAAAAGGCATCCATCACACAGAGGCATCTGTCAGTTGTTCACTGGATTGAAATACCACACTGTATCATTTTGGTTTGTCTCAGTAATTGCCCCAAATGCCAAGTTCAAGACTGAGAGAGACCCAAGCAGGTTTTCAGTGTTTAATATAAGTCTTTTTTTGCAGAGGTGGGGTTGTGGTATCCAGCAGAGCAAACCCAGTTTATGAGATGAGGTTCTCTGATGATGGTTACCTAAATATAGTCCTAACTGATTCTTTTCGATAATATGATTTCTTGCACAAGACTCTCTGTTTAATATGCATAACTTGAAATTTTTTTTTTTCAGTCTTTGTCCCAAATATTCATTTTCATGGAAAAAGTAAAATATGCACATACACTAACGACTGTCATGCTGTAATAAAAAAAAAATTTGCTTAGCCAAATGGTGACACAATCCCAAGTGTTTGGGTTTGTGGGATTCCACTGTATGCACAATGAATGTGCATGTGTTTGCCTTTATGGTATAATAATGGCTAAGTATAATACAGGCATATGTGTTAACAAAAATAATAAGTTAGTGGTGGAACTGCATCAGCTTCACCTAAGTTACCCCTGCACTGAATCTATCTTCTGATCTCTGTTTCATATACATTAAAAAAAACCCCTTACTTTATGATTTTCAAGGCAGATGTCTTTCACCTCAATAAATATGACATGAGAGAGTATAACCTTGAAGGAAGAGATATCTGCCACTAGCTAAATGATTTCTGGGGGGAAAAAAAAAAGGTAAAAAGGAAAAGAAAACCAAGCCATACCTACATATGGTATTTAATATATACCTCTAATGGAATGAGCTTCATAATTTATTCTGGGGTTTACCTTTTCATGAACTCTGTCTCGTTCCTGCTCATGAAAGATTTTCTGGTGCTTTGGATATATTTAAAGCACATCATCTCTGTCTCCCTCCTCTCATTTCTGTGTAGTCACATATTGATATATTTTGCTGGTGCACATGGCACAGTAATAGCAGTAATACTCTTCGCTTCTGCTCTGCTTTCTGTCTAAGGATCTTGTGCCAAGAGTTATAAAGCAAAGAGCCTGAAGTTAGGGTTTTATATTCACTCTGCAGCCCTTAAATTACAGCCTGAATTTTGGAGGTGCTGACTTCAAACAGAATTGGCAGATTGCAATAGTGCTGCTCAGGGCACTTTGTGCCAGGGTAAAGGCTTAATACGCCAGTGTCTAGCCATGACACGTGAAGGCCTCATTGGCTGAGGCTGCTTCTGCATCACCACAGCAGACAAGTGTCTGCTGGGCACTTGGACGTACAAGTTTTGGCCGGATCAAATAGGGTCACATCACCGGTGCCATGAGAGGCAGCAGTCGCTCCCAGCAGACATAGCAGGGAAGGGGAGCAGGCAGCAAAGCCTAACACTCAATTTGGTTAGACAACCTTCATCAAGCGCTTTGGAAATGTCACACGTCAGAGCTGGGATTTTCAGGGTCTTCCAAATACTTGTCTCACATTCAGGCACATTTTTACCAGCCAAACCCTTTGTGCAGAGCTAATGAAAGACTTCTTTTGCTGACCTACTTGAAATGCGTTACTCTCACCCCTGCTGTGAAATACAACCCTTTTGATCACATAAATCCTACAGACCTCCTTAACATCCCATCAACAAAGTCAGGGTGAGGAACGACTTCCCACAGCATCAGCATTAGCTGCCCTACTGATGCACGCCGGGCAGGGATGCCATGTGGAGGGGTGGTGGGACCAGCCTGGGAAGGGAGGGCACGCTGCTCAGGCCAGGAAAGGACGGGTGTCTGCAACCTGCCAGGGTTTATTTTTGTTTTCTTAACTGAAACAGCTCTGTTGGTATAAAACATGTGCGAAACCAGGCCTAAATCTCCCAAGAAAATCCCAGCTCACATAGCCCCTATTTTATTCAGCCATCCATCTCATGTTACAGTTAATGGGAATAACATGTGATTTTCAAAAGACAAACTTTTGCCCAACTTTTCCTGTGTATACAATTCCCTCAAATTTCTAGTTTTTTTTTTTACATTCTTCTGCTTTATTGTTATTAAATGATTTCTATCGTTTAATGGCAATTTGTCCTGTTTACTCAATGTGCTCAGCAAAGGAAAATGGAAAAATGCATGCACCAAAAGAGAACCCTTGTTGCTTATCTCATTGCACAAATATTGTTTCGTTAGGAAAGTGTGGTTCTGACAGAGCCAATTGTTCTGTCAACATTTTTTTCTGTTTCCCTTTTCATCTCACTTTTTCCCTGCTCTATGCTTTGCATATTTTATTGAGAAAACAAACATACTTTGCAGTCCAAAGACTCGATAGGATGCATTCATATGAGAAAACTTCAGAGCGTGTGTAGTTTATTTTTTTGTGTAATTGATTTTGTAGTAGATAGAAGCTGTAGCATAAACTAACAGGATAATGTTTTTGATCAGTTTCCAATGCTTAATTACAAATCTGCTATAACTAATTTCCTTCGTGTGCTCGCAGCTGCTATGCTTTTGTCATTGGCTTATTTTTCTTTGAAAATCTGAAAAGCATCGAGTTTTTCTGTGAAAGTCATCTGCCCTGATTGACTCCTGCAGACAACTCATTACCACAATCATTCTGCAAAGTTGTATAGCTGTTTCAAACCTTGCATTCAAATATTTTTTTTCTTTTTAATTAGGAAAAAAAAATGCTGTTTTGAAATGCTATGGAATATCTGGCTCATTAGGAGCATCAGAGCAGTCAGTTTTACAATACAAAAAGCCTTGTGGGAAGAGCAGCAGAATTTACTGGATTGGCTACACCACTCATTTGTAAAAGCTACGTATTTTGAAAGAAAGCACTAGGTGATGTTTGGATATTTGTTTTGTTTTCTTTTCTTTTCTCACAAAGCTAAATGAGATGTCTCCTTTAAGGGTGTATATCAATAGGGAAATCTATATAATGAAATCACCACATTAAAAATATATTATATATCTATTTCCTTGTGGTGGGGATGGGGGATTGTTAACTTTGTAGCTTATTAGAAACTATACTAATACATTGCAAGGCATAAAGGGTGGTAATATCACATCAACCTCCTGAGGAATGGATGGGTTGGAAGCAGAAGCCTGGGGCAAATCCGACCATCTTAACTATGCCCCAAACTGGCAAATCAGCAACCATCTATGAAAGATAGAGATTAAATCATATCTAGTCAGTGTCTTTGGGCCCCTCTCCCGTGGCAGAGCAATGCGAAACTCAACCTGCTTCCACAGTGTGGATTATGGATGCAGGGTCAGACTGGGTAAACTCCATACCACAGCAGAACTGGGCAGAATATGCCACATAAATGCTTCCCCAAAACTTGTTCTTAATATCACCCTGCTTTTTGTCTCAGCATATGGGGACCCATCCCTTATTTATTCCGATGAAACCTAATTTGGGCTTATTCTCTGGATCTGGATGTTCAGCTCTCATTAACGTCAACCGCTCCTTAGTAAATCTTCAGGCACTTGAAATAATACAGTCAAATGAGGAGAATTAAGGCTGCCTGATGGGTTTAAGAGTCACTAGTCCTTATTTTAGAAGAGGCAGCTAAGTTAGGGTTGGGGGAGTTACATATATCTTTAGCTCCTAATGTTAATGAAGACAACATTTTATATCAATGATTACATGCAAATGCAAATGTATGTAGATTGTTTACTTAGACAAGAGATTTCATACATCCATCTCCGCATTCCTCCTCCTCCCCCTATCTTTTCACCCAGGAAGAGATACTATTGTTATTCTAGTCATCTTTCTCTTGATTTTATTATCTAACAGAGCCATAAAAATGACAAGAAAATGGATTTTTCAGACAACAGACTCCTGTCCCTGGTGTAATTTCACGTTGAGATACAGATACTGACAACGCTGGATATTTTATACATTTTTCCTTTAATTGTATACTGCAGCCCCATTTTTAGTGAGGTGCTTACCACTACATAATTAAGAAAGTGTTTAAAGCGCCTGACTGATGCCAGCTGGAGAAAGGATTGTGAGTGTGAGGATGCTGCTGGAGATGTTGTACTGGGGTGAGCCTGGCCCTCTGCAGAGACAGGGATGCGGCCCAGGTGCAGACAGGGTGACTGTGCAGTGCTCAGAAGGGTGTGAAGAGTAATAGAGATGTGAAGGGGTGGCAGAGATCTTTCCCATCACAAAGCCACCAGCTAACCTGCTTCCATGGGAAGTTCATGTACTGGAGAGACCCACCTTTGGAGTTTTCTGAAGGTCTTGCAGATTGGGGCTGAGGTTGGGGGTTTCAGCAAGGACCTCGCTCAGACTCTCACGCAACTCCTCGCAACAAGCCTAATCCAACTTAAATGTAGGTAAAAGCTGAAAGCCAGGCGTGCTACCTCATGACCACAGGTATGGCTGAAGACTCAGAGGGAAACAGGTAAATTGCCCTCATTGTCCCAGTACTCAAAGTATTTTGGTTTTTTGAAACCAGAACCAGAACCCAGTCGTATTGCACATTCATAATTTCGCCTTTTCTGTGGAAAGTTGTGACTAACATTTCTGTGCTATGCAAGGGGATTTGAATGCCTTACACCCCGAGGTTTTCTCTCCACGGGGCAGGTCTGCAAATCCCAGCATAAATCAAAATAGCTAGCAGCAAACATCAGTGAGCAGAATTGCCTGGTGGTCCACTGATACGCTATAGCAAGAAGGATCAGAGCTGGGCTGGGGAAGGAGTAGCCAGGGACTCTTTTTGGGGTGCCATGGTGCAGCTGGGTGCTGCTGGATACAGTGTTTGTCAGGGAAAAGGCATGGCAAAAGGGGGTAAAAGGAGGCGAAGAAAGGTCTGGCTTGAAGAATAACTGAGAAGCACCTCTCCTCTGGGAAACGTGTTTCTTAAATAATAAATATTTTGATTGATTTGTTGTAATATTTAACAGATGTGGACAGAATATTGTCCCCTAAAATAAGATACTCTTAATTGAAACAATATTCTCTCTACGGCTATCTGCAAATTCCAAGAGCTTATTTTAGCTTAGGGGTAAAATAAGCTTAGGTGATGGGAAGGATAGCCATCTTCCTTTTTTTTTTTCCTCATCTCTCAGAATTTTTTGTTTTAATAAGAAATTCTGCAGTCTGAAGCCTATTTACAGGAAGCCCAAAGCTATGGGTTGCAGTCACTTTCATAAGGGCTATTTATTTTTTTAGCAGCTGACAATAAAAAAAAAAATGCCAGTCTGTTCCATATGCAAAGCAAAAGATTAACCAGGAGAGGAACACTAATAAATTTCTTTCCTTCAGGAAAGAGCCAGCAGAGCTGTGGCTTCAATTTGATTTAGCTGAACACCATTGCCCATTGCCTCAAAATACCCTGCACACCCACCAACTGGTATCACAAAGAGCATCATTTGCAGGGAAAATCACATGCAGAATCGTATCTGCAACTGGCATGCATAATTACTCCATGTTTTCTCCAGAAGGGATTATCCTGTGGCAATAATTATGCCAAAAATGTGCCCCAAAGAATAATATTTCAGACAACTGCAGCCATCAAACAAATACACTGCATAATTATGTTATTTTTCCCCTCTGAAAGCTCTCAGTCATATTTGTATCTTGCCTGCCTAAGACCTCCTCCAAGGGAAGCACCAGATTGTTTCTGATGATAGCACATATATCAAAGTGGGGATGGCAAAGCTGGCCTGGCCAGGCACTTGCAGCAGCCCTGGCAGGTCTGGCTCAGATGCAGAGCTATGCTCGGACTTTGCCCCGAGCAAAAGATGCCACCTCTAATATACAGAACTGTCATGAATTTGGTTTTTGTCATAAATGAAGCATGGGTCTGTGCTTTAATTTTCCTCACTGCCCTCTGTCAGGTAATAACCATAAATATTGTCCTGAATCATTAAGTCACAACCTGAAATGTGATCCTGCCCAGTTCCCAATCAGACAGCCATCTGGAAGATGAAAGAAGTCTATTTTCGTTTTAGAATGATCCAGACTCTAATTTGTAGTAACAGTCTTAACAGGCTGTTTCGGAGACATTAGCCAGAGACTGGTCGGGTTTGCTCAAGGAGGGGGCATTTTTTTTTTGTGTGTTTGCTGCCTAAACCATGCGTCGCAGGCAAAATACCCCGTCACTGCTTTCAGCTTGCAACATCTGTGGCTTTTTATTCTGCACCATGTTTCTAAATGGGCACAGGTTATGCATCCAGGGTAACTGGAAATATAGTGTCGTAAAAAATGCCAACACGTTTGTGGGAGACAGAAAATTGTCTTGCCACAAAGCTAACAGAGGTACCACAGGTCGTATAAATGCCTCCTGTCTTAGGGTTAATTCCATGCTGAAAGCAAATGTTTTTTTTCTATGTATATAAATGTATTTATACATACATATATCTTATGATTTTGTGGCTACTGAAAAAAGTGTTTCCACCATCAAAGTGCTCTTTTATTGTGACAGTGAAATACTTTCTACTTTGTTAAAAGCAGAGAACAGAACTAATCAAGTGATTATGTGGTTGAGCAAAAGCACTGTCAATCAAGAGCTACTCCTTACATATCTGAAGCCACTGCCCTCTCCTGAGCTATGCTACCTTCAGTTAGTGAAGGACATCAAAGACCAGCTGGCCTGCAATCGGGCAGAAGGAACCCAGCAGATGAGATGGGAAGCACGTGAGTCATCTCTCCCTGACAAGACACAGGAATGCTGCAGCTCTCTGCTCCCCCAATGGCTGCAGTCCCACTTGCTCAGTGTCCCTGAGCAAGCCTCCTAAAGACTCATTTTTCCTATTTGTGGAATTAGGATAATGCAGTAGTCTGGGAGCAGGATGGATCCATTACCATGCATATATTGATTTTCTGACTACTCGTTCTAGGCTAAAATTAAGCACAAATTAGATTATTTCAGTACAAAATATTAAAAAGCTACAGCCTTAATTCTGAAGGACAGGTAACTTTGTCATAACATTCTCCATTCAATCCCAAAGAGGAATTCTGAGATGTTTACCTCATTCTTAAACATTGACGAAATCACAGTATTCAGCGTGTCCCTATTCTCATTCCTTTGGTAATGCAAACTTGCCAGTTAAAGGTGGATGCAGAGGGACAGCAGAAATGCATCTAACAGCAGATATCTCTCAAGAAGAAGTTCAGAGAGGTGATTGTTTGCCTGAGTCTGTGATTTTCCTTGATGTTTTATCATCCTGGGTTATGTTTCCTTTAAAGCTTCCAGAGAGCATTTGCTATAGCAGATGTATGTATGTGAATGAGCTTAGCCCAGAGATTTGGAAATGACCACACTGGGGTCTCTTACAGGTAGAGATAACTGAATTAGCATCCTTCTGAATAAGCCCTTCTATTTTTAAATAAAAACAAAACCCTGTGAGTTGGAAGTGGTGTGGAGAAAAGATAAGGAGCAAAATAAATGCTGCTTGCCAGCATCTCTGCACTGCAGATGCATGCTAAAGCAGGACTATTTTCTAGCGTGTAGGATTGAAAGGACACGCACACAGGGAAGAGAAAAGGGAAGGAAAGATAAGGTTTCATCTTCTGAATGTTGTTGCCAAGGAAGAGCTGTACCCTTCTATATGTCCTGCCTCCCCAAAACCAGCTTCAGCCCCTGTAAGCACCCCAGCCCCTGACTTGGGTTATTCTTTGAAGCCTTTGTGCCCCCCTGGGTGGTATTTCCCTTGCGCACATGACCAAAAGCTTGGATGTCCTACACATTTCCTATCAGACTGCTGAATTATTGGTGTTTTGTACCTAAGCTTCACAATGAGAGGAAGTAAAAGACTCATGAGGATCCACTGCATGAGGATTGCTGCAGCTATTATTTGCATCCCAGCAAGGCATTAGCTGGGATCAGTGGTCTCTGATGCTCAGAGCTGCATGAGGAAAATCGAGGTCTCCATTCTGGACATGAATAGACAAAACAGTTGCTTAGCAGGAGAAAGGAAATCCCCCACCAAGTTCCCACTCTCTGGACCAGAAACTGATGGAAGAGTGAAATCCTGGATGTCCTGGCAGCAGGAGAGTTGTCCATCCTGACCTCCACAGCACTCACATTTAGCTGCAGAGGTGAAGAAGTCTGTGGAAAAAAAACAGAATTGGACACCTATTTCTATGACCAAGAGACAATTTTTCCTTCCATGTTGCAAACTAAACATGCCTGAGTAGCAGCCACCAAAAAACCAGCAGGAGTACAAAGCACTGAAAGCTTTGCCAGCATTGTCCTTCCAAAAATATGTAAAGGAAGCTTTTTCCATTCTTTTTAAAATGGGAAAGTATATGTGCTATACTGTTACAGTGCAACGGATTGAAAATAAAATCACAAGCGTGATCTGGTGTATCATAATATGTCTAGTGAAAAATGTCCACCACAACCCTTTGAAATTGTTTGGCAAGTTTTTATTTTGCTTTTTTTAAAGTCACATAATTTGAACAAAGCACAGTTGTGGTAATAGGGAGCGTGCTGGGTCTTTCTGCATTCCATGACTGTAATAATGAAGCCATTAAATTACTAGGTCAGAGGCCCCAATTCGCAAAGAAATAATACCAGTTTATTATTTCTAATCTTATTAAGTTAGAAAATTGTCTCGAGATGTAACATCAACCTGTAATGGCTGAAGTATTGATTATATTAACCCAATGCTCATGGATAATTCAAAGAGCCTGATTTCATCTAATTTCTGTAATTTTTAAAACAGTCCAGCCCAATTTCTTTATGGCCAACTAATCCAGAATTATTTCTATAAATAATGAAAATGTATTATAGGATTTGCTAGGAGTAAGCCAATAAAACATTTCACGCGATGGCTAGCAGAGTAGGGCTTTAATCCCCTTCTTTATCTTTCTTGAATCATGAATCTTCTTTTTTTTTTTCTTTCTCTTTTTTTATCCTTTTTTAATCTTCCATTCTTTCTTTTGAAAATATATACCCTCATATTTCAAAAATATCCATGGACTTGCTTTCTTCACCTTTTAACTGAAGTTGATGGTTCCTTTGTAGATCTTACCTAGATATATATAACGAAAAATATAATATCAGCTCTGTCAAATTTCAGTCTCCCCCAATTTTGTACAGTAGCAACACTAGAGAGGGATATGGTATAAAATTCCAGAAACTCCAATGTCGCTGGGTTCCTGGAGCAAATTTTTGAATTATTTTAATTTGCTGTGAAGTTTTAAAGAAATACATAGTAATGCATGTGTGTGCACAAGTGACGCACGCACACTTATATTTACAAGCACACCTGGATGTGGTCCAAGGTCCATTAAGCTCAATGGGAATCTTTCCATTACTTCACTGAGCTTCAGATCAAGCCCTAGGGGGACTGGTTACTTTTAAATATACATTTTCTTACATCGTTTCTGATCTTCCACACTGACCTCGCTCTGCACCACTTCCCCAGTTTTCATCCAGAAACCCCAGCTTGAGAAAAGCTGTGTTTAGGGATTTTTCAATGCCTACATTTCTGCCTCCATCCCTGCGGCTTTCCTATCAAAGCACTACATGCATTAAGAAAATTAATGTGACTTAAGTTACTGAACCAACCTGAAGGCTAGTTCACTCAAAAATATTTCCTATAAGGATATTTATTAGCTCAGAAGACATGTGTGGGCAGAGCATGTTATTTAGTGACCTGTAATGCCCAAATAATGATCACAATAAATCAGTACTCATTACTATGTAAGGGAGGTCTGGATCAAGTGACTCAATAGGTAATGAGGTCTAATTTAGTGCCACGGTATTATTTTACAGAGTATTTGGGGCAGGGGGTGGTGGGGAGGGAAGCAGGGGCTGAAGGGGGTCTAATTACCTCAGATTTCTTGTGTGATGATGAGCCTCTAACTTCGGGCAGTTTCTTTGGTGCGGCGTTAGAGGTCAGGCCTTTAATTCCTGTTAGCTGCATTTGACTACATTAAGTGAATAAATATCTAAGGCCTGAACCTCTAACACTGGATTAAGTGGAACAAGGCTGGGGTTAAAATCAATACAATGGGGTATAGGGAGGGGAGAAACAACATTGGGGTAGAAGATAAAGAACTGAAGTCCTTCCTTGTGAATGGGTGAAGGATGGATCTGGGGGATGGGGAGAATGGTGTCATGATTTGCTGGCAGCAAAACCCAGGACCTCTGAGGGACCAGCACAGTCCATAGAACACAGGCTAAAGGGCCCCAGAGCCTTTACTCTGTGCTGAGACCCCAGAGGCATTACTACTGCTCTCCTGCCTCGTGCCACTAGGGTGGGACTATTCCTTCTGGCACCTGTGGGCATCCCTCATTCATCCACAGGCCAGAAAAGATGTGCTATGGGCAACACATAACTGGAGGACCCTAAGGTCCCCCTTTTCATCCCCACCGGCTGTTGAGGTAAGCAGAGCCCAGAGGCAGGCTCCTTTATAATGCACATGCACATGCCAGGAGCAAGCTAGTCCTCACATAAGTACATATTCTGCAGCGTGCTCCCTGCCTCCAAGTTTTTAATCCATGTCTGGAGGTTAGTTGCATGTCAGCTACCAAACTGAGGAGTGGGCACAAGGTGTTGAGCTTGCCATTGCGAAGGTCCCTAGGTGAAGTTCTTCAGAGCTGAAGTCCCTTAAAATTTAATTACAACATCTTCTGGAACAGCCTTGAGTGATTCCTGTTCTGGGAATTCATTATCTGGGATTGACAATTTGGGAAGCAGAGTTGAACTGTCCCAAGTTGCAAGTCTTTGAATTTTAGGGATACAAGGAAGGGGCTTCCAGCAGCCCATGGGGATCCAGACACCAGGAGCCAGGTGCTATCTCCTTGGTTCATGAAAAGAATGATACATTCTTTAATGTGGACGGAGCCAAACTGTCATCCACAGAAATGCGTAGTCCTTCTGGTGGAAAAGAGTCTGTGCCAGCTCATCTCCAAGCCTCTGCTTGTACCTGTTATGTCTGGATGTTAGGAACTGATGATACTCATGAGAGACGTCAATACAAATCCTGCCTAGAAGATTCAAGTGGAAACTAAAACTTTTTCTACACTCTAATACCCAAAGGAGCAAAGAAACATTTTCAAAAGTGATTCTACATCACAACTTTCCCTCCTTTCCCCCCATCTTTCTCTCTTCAGCCAGACAGTGTGAGAAGTGGGGAATCACTTAGTAACTTCAGTCCCACTCTACTTCAAGACCAAGGCTCATTAGCTGACTTTGAACAAATGCAGCAGAAAATCCCTATTTGAGAAGAGTGGAAAGGGCTGTGAAATATTAAAAGATGAGAAAAGAAAGCAAGAGACAAATGAAAGTCATAAAAGTAATATGATGTGTGAAACAATTAGGGAGAGTAAACAGCAAGAGCTATGTAGTAGCAAGCAGTGTGTGCAGAACAATATCATGTTTCTGCAGA
>NW_008607576.1:0-15583 GCF_000691845.1 Merops nubicus | reverse complement strand
AGGAATGAAGCATTTTTCTGCATTGGGCATCATTTTAGATGGGAAGGAGAGCAGTCGGAGACTAGGCTGTCTGTCCATGAACTCTGCTACTGCCTGCTGTGACTACTGCACAGTTAACGGTGTGCTGGATGAGGCAGGCTCCAACCAAAGTAGTCTTCAAGCCTTGTCCGAGGAATGTTAGTACAGCTATTTTTAAACCCCCAAAGAAGGGCTTGCTGTTTAGCAAGTGCCCTCTGATTTCCTAAGAAAAGGAGATCTGTGCAATGATGCACAATACCAGAGCATCTGTAAGTCAGTGCCTTCTTTCTTCCCTTCCTCCATGAACTTAGCAAGCAAGTTTAAGTAAATTCAGCAGAGCAGTAGGGGTCTCAAAGGTGTGTGAAATTTTGCAAATTTCTTTAAATAGCCATGTAAAGAGACAGATCCCAGTGGTTCCCATGCTGTCATAAAGGTTACTCACAGGTACTAGACATGAGCATATCCACAAGGAGAGTGATGTTATGAATTCCCCAACCATAGCCAGACAAAAGCCTCATAGCTTATTAGATAGCAAAGACACCAAACACAAACTACAGAGACACTGGAAATCAGATTTCATGGATCTTACTATTTAGAGTTTTAGTACTTTATTTTCACATGTGTAATCCAAAAGGACTCACAAAGCAAGTTAAGAAATCCTGGAGAGATTGAGGCATGGAGCAGACTCCAGCACTGCAGATAATATTCAGAGGGTTTTTATTCTAGCTCCCTTTTCCATTCTCTTCCTGGGCCTTCAAGGCCTCCCTCTGCTCTTTTGCAGTTTATCTGAATACAGGTAACTCAAAGGTTACAGATTATAGGGAAGCCACATATCTGATAATGCAGTATTATTTTTGGCTTGCTCTTCTTCATGTTTTTTTCTTTTTTGTTTCTGAATAAAAAGAGGCTTCTTTGTTCTAGGTGTGGGTACAGGCTGAAGTGAAATACTAAGGTCTGGATGTCTCTTTGACATCTCCAGTCAGCACTGATCCCTTACTGTCTGGAGGCCTTTGACACAGCAATCCATTATTTCTTGGTTTAATTCTTTATGCACGGCTTTTCATATTGATTACCTAACATCATTAGTTTTGGTCATTCCATACAAGAGACAATGGAAAGATCAATTTTAACCATATGAGCTAAAGGAACTTGCTCTTAAAGCATCCAGGGACTGGAATCATTTATCTTCTTCTCTCTGAATCATAAATCTTTTACAAGTGCAGCATTAGATTCATTGTTTGCTGCAGCCACATATGATGTAGTCAGGGATCATTGTAAAAGTGTCCTACATTGCAGTGTGAGGCTGTACCCATAAAGCATATTAATGTACAGTATTGTCATGGAAATTGTCATGAACTGCTGCAGAGAGCATGGTTTTCACAAGAGCTGTGCAAATCATCAATTGTTTTTAATTTGATGGCTGAACTGGAAAGAGAGAATTTGTCTCTTTTAGACCTAGAATGGAAAATATTTCCTTCCTCAACTAGTCAAAAAATGCTTTGCATCTAAGAAAATACTTTTTTTCAGACTTTTTTTTAATAAAAGCAAAGAGAATTTGGAAAGGAGCTTCACAAGGGGATTTCAGTGACATTTGCAGAATTGGACAGAAAATGGGAGGTTGTCCATTTACATGCAGTAACTATGCAAATAACTGTGGATAAGGCTCTCACACAAAGTATAAGAATGTACTGTTCAGGCCCACAGCTGCCTGTTTAGGATGTAGGGAAGAAGGGTAAATGCTGAGCTACAGAGTCTCTTAATCCTATCCATAAAAGCTGTATTGCTTTTCAAGATAATTTATACAAATACAAGAGGAAGGTTTTGATCCATGGCCTCTCACATCCTAAGTCCCTGCCACTGGGGACAGATGGAGGGAGTGGAAAGACAAGATACATCTGAACTTCTGCTCAGAGCCTGTAGTAAAGCTCTCCAAGCAAACTTTAAAACAAACAATTTATCATTATTGTGCAACAAGCTAGCAGTGTCCAAACTCACAGATATTGCACCAAGAGAGGAGTGGGACAAGATGTCATAAGAAAGTTCAAGACTCAATGACTTGAGCTAATGAAGCTCTTCCATGTCATCATTACTGTGATTAGAACTTGTCATTGGGAGGGGACATGATCAAGAACAATGGTCCAATCTAATAAAAGGATATTTCTGCACTGGCTACTTTGACCAAGATCAGAAGAGCTGATCAAAAACAAGAGGACGCGTTTTGGGTTGTTGGTTTTTCTTTGCATAAGAAATAGTCATATGGACATCTGTGTACATGCATAAGGATTCTGACCTCTCCAAGGCATCTGGTCCAGTTTTCCAGTCTCAAGAGATGTGAGTCGTGTTGCTTCAGACTAGGATACCAATTTGAGATTTTGGATAGTTTTCCAGACAAACGGGTGAGCTGGAATTTTAGGGATATTTCATATTCAGGTTTTCCTAACAATAAAAGTAGGAGAGAAATCTAAAAAAGTACTATTTTTTTTCTAATCTCATTGCAAAGGAGCTGTTCATGAAAAAGAAAAAAAAATTAACATTTTCAAGCAAAAGTTTGACTCCTTCCCCAAGAGTTTCAGTCAAGACTTTTTATCATTCCTCAAATTTTAACTCTTCTGCATGAAGTCATAGGAGAATTTGCTGTCACGGATCTCCAGACTGTAAAGTGCTAAGGAATATAACTGCAGAATAACAGAACTGATGTCCTTCAAAGGCCTCCAAAGTCATAGTGTGTCTCCTTCATTGCAGAAAAGTAATGTCATGTTGATAGTTCCACCACTCTCAAGAAAGATCTGTTAGTAGTTTAGAGGTTTTAAATATTCTGGCCATTGTTCAGATGGTGGAATTCAATGGAGCTTCAAATTCCCTTCCTGAGACCTATGCTGAGTCACAAAAATTGAAGACCTAGGAAGCAATGAGAACAAAGTGTGGATAAAGTGGTGATAAAAATAATCCTCAAAGCTTTTGCTTTATCTTGCACTATGATATTTAAGAATGTAACTTCAGACTTGCCCCCAGCTGAATGTATTTTAATTTTTTTCTTTCAGCATTCCCAAGATAAATAGGTAAGTGCAATGCTGAGGAAAAAAGACAACTAAAATTAAGGGCCGAGATCATCCAAGCCAGCCTTCTGCTCAAGATGGTGGGTAATATGGGAAAACCACAAATGCAGTAGTTGCATGGGGTGAACTAATGGAGGAGCTTAAAGAGGACGTGTAATGTGGCATTACACCATCAGACACCACTATGTCTGTGAGCAGCTAGAAGAACCCTCTGCAGCAATGGCTTGCAGTGAAGGGTTTTGCCTGGGAAATGCTGCTTTTTGCTCTCAGGAAGCTCACCCTTCTTTGTTGACCTGATACAGTCATAGAAAATACCTTGTAAATATTTTATACATAAAGGGCAGACCCTGTGCAACCTATACTTGGAGCAGATAGTAAACTATCTGGCTCTGAGGGAGAACATTTTATTCCAGCATAGCCCACGATAGAATCATAGAATCACAGAGTGGTTTGGCTTGGAATGGACCTTAAAGTTTATCTAGTTCCAACTCCCTTGCCATGGGCAGGGACACCTTCCACTAGACCAGGTTAGTCAAAACTCCACTCAGCCTGGCCTTGGACACTTCCAGGAATGGGACATCCACAATCTCTTTGGGCAACATGTTCCAGTGCCTCACCACCCTCAAAATGGAGAATTTTGTCCTTACATCTAATCAAAATCTGCTCTTTTTCAGTTTAAAGTCATCACCCCTTGTGATCTATCACTACAAGCCCTTGTAAAAAGTTCCTCCCCAGCTTTCTTGTAGGCCCTCTTTAGGTACTGGAAGGCTGCCAGAAGGTCTCCCAAGAGCCTTCCCTTCTCCAGCTGAACAACCCCAAATCTCTCAGCCTGTCCTCATAGGAGAGGTGTTCCAGCCCTCTGATCATCTTCATGGCCCTCCTCTGGAGTCACTCCAGCAGGTCCATGTCTTCCTTGTCTTGGGGGCTCCAGAGCTGGATGCAGTTCTCTAGGTGAGGTCTCACCAGAGCAGAGTAGAGGGGTAGGATGATGTCCCTTGACCTGCTGGCCACGCTTCTTTTGTTGCAGCCCAGGATGCAGTTGGCGTTCTAGTCTGCAAGCGCACATTGCCGGGTCATGTTGAGCTTCTCATCAACCAACACCCCAAAGTCCTTCTCCTCTGGGCTGCTCTCAGTTCATACTTGGCCCAGCCTGTATTTGTGCTTTGTATTTCCCCAACCCAGGTGCAGGACCTTGCACTTAGAATCATAGAATGGTTTGGTTGGGAGGAATGCTTAAAAGTCATCTAGTCCAACCCTGCTGCAGTCAGCATGGACATCTTTAACTAGAGCAGGTTGCTCAGAGCCCTGTCCAAC
Organism: Merops nubicus; assembly: GCF_000691845.1. Taxonomy (NCBI): domain Eukaryota; kingdom Metazoa; phylum Chordata; class Aves; order Coraciiformes; family Meropidae; genus Merops; species Merops nubicus. The sequence continues at coordinate 11,195 of NW_008607576.1, read as the reverse complement.
CTGACCTGGAATATTTCCAGCGATGTTGCATCTACCATCTCTCTGGACAACCTGTTACAGTGTTTCATCACCCTCATTGTAAAAAATTCTTCCTTATATCTAGTCTGAATCTACCCTCATTTACTTTAAGATCATCACCCCTTGTCCTGTCACAAAAGGCCTTGCTAAAAGGCTGTCCTCATCTTTCATGTATGTACTGAAGAGACGCAATAAGGTCTCCCTGGAGCCTCCTCTTCTCCAGGTTGAACAATCCCAACTATCTCAGCCTTTCTTTATAGAAAAGGTATTCTCTGATCTTTTTTTGTGGTCCTCTACTTGGTGTTGTTGAAATTCATGAGTTTCACACAGGCCCACCGCTCAATCCTGGTCCCTCTGGATAGCATCCATTCCATCTAATATCTTGGTGTCACCGGCAGACTTCCTGAGGGTGCTCTCAATTCCACTGTCCTTGCATGTCACCAACAAAAATGTTAAACAGCACCAGTCCCAATATTCCCTGAGGAATGCCACTCCTCACTGGTCTCCACTTGAACATGGAACTGTTGACCACAGCTCTTTGAGTGCAACCATCCAGCCAGTTCCTTATCCACCAAGTTGTCCACCCATCAAATCCGTGTCTCTCCAGTTTAGACACAAGGATGTCATGCAGGACAGTGTCAAATGCTTTGAACAGGTGCAGGTAGATGATGTCAGTTGCTCTTCCCTTATCAACCAGTGCTGTAACCCCATCATAAAAGGCCACCACGTTTGTCAGGCATAATATACCCTTAGTGAAGACATATGTTGGCTGTCACAAATCACCTCCTTATTTTCCATGTGCCTCAGCATAGTCTGTAGGAGTACCTGCTCCTGGATGTATGAAACAACCAAAGACTACAGTCAGTGATGCCCTGGGAGAGGTTTGATATTTGTGGTTAACCCTAACATTGCTTTTGTTTATAGGCACTATATTTAGAGTAATCTTTTCTTGTATGGCTTTTCTGGAAACAAAAATTATCAGGCTACAGCTTTCATAGCACAGAGGGTGGGTTTAGTTTACACTCCATTAGAAACCAGTCTTACAAATGTGCTCAGGTGCACAGTTCTTAGTTTCCTGGTGAAACTCACAAAGGGAATGACACATTTTTGAGCTTGTGCCTATGACTGAGTAATCCATGTTGGATTCACCTACACCTGTTTGTGCATCCTTAGGCATCAGACCTCGCTTGGAAAAGTCCTTCCAGGAACAGATAGGTTCCTTCCTACACAGAGTGCCCCACTAACCCTTACGCATCAGGGCGTTGATCTTACAGCCGCTCCTTAAAAATGGAAATAGCGATACGTCTTTTCACCCTTGAGTACTGAGATAGTGTCACAATGAGCCTTGAAAATACAGTGAGTCAGGCAGATTAACCACAGCCATACAACCAAAATGGAATGACAGAGAGCACTGTATGGAGTATATTCTGTGTAGTGCCATGGTGTTGGACCTCCCCACATCCCAGGGTTTTTTCCAGGTACAGGCCTATGTACCTCGTCCCAGTGAAGTCCTGGGAAGTGCAATATAGCTGTAAGGAGCAATTAGGGTTAGATCCTGCTGTGTAGATGGCAAGCTTCTGAGCTGAGCTTTGAGTCTCACAGAGTCCAAAGGGTTTCCAGGGAAGTTCATTCTCAAATTATCCCATCTATCTAACTGTCAACACTTTTGAAGAAGCATCCAGAAAACCAGTGTGAAAACATAATATTAGGCTACAGTCAGGCCTACAGCAACAGTAAAATCCAGAGGGGAAAACCCCAATATTTTCACCTTTCAAGGAAAATCAATTTCCATTCTTCTGTTTGTTCACAGCAAGGGGGCAAAAAACATTAAAAAAAAAAAAAAAAGAAAATCTGTATTTTCCAAGGAAATTTTGGCAACTTCTTAGCAAAAACAGCTTTCTAGGATGAATTGTCTGTTTCCCTGCTGTGAAAAAATCCCTTTGGTTTTCCACAAGTGTTTTAAAGAGAAATGTTGAAATCATCGTTTAGATTATTTTTAAGGAAAAACTGTAAAAATTATATTTTCCATTTGCATTACTGGGGGTGAGAATTTGTAGCTACACACATCTCTTCTGTGGCTACTCAAGGAGTCAGATGGAGATCATTTGGCTGCCTTGCTTTACTGTTGATGCTGCCCCCATCTCTGAAGTGGTTCTAACTGCTACCAGTGCAAGAGCAACAACCATCTGTTAGCACTGTTTGCTGCTGGGTGGTACTGCAGAATCAGCTCTCACCAGGCAGCCCTGTCAGCCTTCCCCTGTGCTTGGGAGGAGATATCACCACATTTGTCCACATCACCCACCAGCCTGGCCAGCTGATGTGCACACGTAGCATCTGCTCCAGGCAAACCACCATTACTTGTTGGGGTCCACTTCTGAGGGGACCGTTTGGGAAATTCAGGCTTCCTAGATAGAGACTAGAGCCAGCCCACCTCCTTACTAATGGTGATATTTGCATTGCAGGAAAGTGAGATAATTGTGGAAGTGGCTCCCAACACCAAAGCACAGGCATAGGGATACGGTCCTCTGTGCACCGGGAGCGATTTCTGTATAGACCAGCAGGTAGGATCTCCTACCAGCATTGCTGGATGCTACAGGCCCTGCAGGGAAAACAGCTTTGTGGAGGGGTTGCTGGAAACTTCTAGTCCTGACAGGACCTGAAGCATCACCAGCAAAAAAAGTGAAGTATCAGAGTTGAATTTTGTACTGCACCATGTTGCATAGCTGTTAAACCTCTTTGCTATGGCCTGGAGGCTCAGAAATTGTCTTTTTTACTGTTTCAAAGATTTAGAAAGCTACCCTGTCTTTACAGTATCTGGCATTTGCTGTGGCTCCTGGTATTTGATATGTTCAATACCAGGTTGGATGGGGCCTTGCACAACCCAGCTTAGTGGCAGGTGTCCCTGCCCATAGCAAGGGAGTTGGAACTAGATGATCTTTAGAGTCCATTCCAAACCATTCTATGATTCTGTGATATCTCTGGAGTAACCATGGGGCTGGGGAAGTGTAGGGTCTGGATTCTCACAGGAGTTCAGACACACTCTGATAAGCTGATGGAAAACAACCCACCCTGGGACAGGGTGCAAGATAAATATCAGTATCACATCTCTGAATGCCAGGATGTTATCTGAAGGGAACCGCTTGAATTATCCCAAAGCTAATGCTAGTGTGAAGTTTCCATCACTCCTGTTTTTTGGCCCTCAGACTCATCTCTGTGAGGTGGACAAAGTAGGCATATATCTGGGCCCAGTTGACCCTCATATTTCTGTGTGGGTGTTGGTGGGTGATTATGGGGGAAGAGACCTTCACTTTCAGAGTTGCTTGGATATTCACAAAGTTCGGATCAAGGAGGAAGATAATCCTCTAGCAAGGAATCCTGAAATTAACTGAAGAAAGTCTCAGGTCTGGTTATGAAAAGCACAGGAGGTGACCGTTTCTGGTTGCTGTTAGCATGCAGCAAATTGAGGTATTGTAGTTTTATCTGTTACTAGAAAAACCCTCTACTTTAAAAAAAAAAAAAAAGTAGGAGCCCTACCGTCTCATTTTTAACAAGGACCAGCTGAAAAACGAAGGCACGCAGCACACAGACCATCTTATGTCTGCCAATTCATTTCCTGGCCCTGAAAGAAAAAAAAAAGAAAAAAAAAGAAGAAAAAAGAAAAAAAAATCCTCTTGTTTCCTCTCATGCAGGCCAAACATGGCAAAGCACCAGGGGAATTCTGAATGGAATCAATTGCACTTGTTACTAACTGAGTTTTCTTTTATTCTTATATTACCAAGGCCTGGATATTCAGCTGCAAGCAATTATAATGAAGAGTTACTGAGTAATGGTTTCCAGATTGCTCCATGATGGGGCATTAATTGAAAGGGACAATTTAAGAGCTTAGGCCATGTAAATGCATTTCTTATTCTGTCAGATCGAGAAATTTCTGCATACAAGAGGCTGAAATGCTCAAAACTGATAAATACTTAATAGTAGCCACTTAAGTGAACATTTGGAAAAGGGATTTTACATTTAAGGGATCAAGAATAATTAAAATAAAGTAGAAAGTCAGGGTTTTATTAGGAGTCAGAATGTGGATGTTATCAGCAGCCTGGTAATTCTTCTTGGATTTACACCAGATTTGGGGGGGGGAGGAAGATGACAAGAGGGTTTGGCTCCTTATCTCACTGTCTGATCTCACTTTAGTCCCTGACTCTCCTGAGTGAAAGGCCCTGTTGAGTCTCCAAGAATCAAAGGCAAAATTCCCTATAAAGTTAGCAGGATGAGTTCAGAAGGATAGCATTGCATTGCTGGATGTCTGCCTTTTTCTAAATGCTAATTAAGAGAAAGTACTTCCATACTGGTGCTCTCATTCCTGATATGACAATTGCCTTCATGTGTAATGGTGGATAAATGAGATTTCTAATTCTACTATAGCCAAGGAAACACAAATGAAAAATATCCCTTGGACTATACTACGAAATTCCAGGGTTGTTGGTTGCAATGGAGGGATGTAGCCCTGGAATTTGCAAGCTGTCCAAGCAATACTCTATTCAGTATGCTATGGCCAATGCTTTGCAGGTGTTACGTAAACATTTCTCTGCAACTTAACAGTGAAATCAAACTTTTTTTTTCTTCAATCAATATTTTATTGCCTTAGTAATTGCTATAGATAATACAAATGAAAAATACATTTTACGTTAGATTAGTGAGTCTTCCTAGTCTTTTTGTGAATTCATATGAAACAAAATAAAATTACTGCTAACCAAGAGAAATGTTTCTTTTCCTAAAACACTGAGTCACTTATAGGAATAATTCTGGAAGAAGGAAAGGGAGTTTATGTCTCAGGCTTCTGCCATTCAGACACTTGTGATTAAATCACTGGCATGAAGGCAGGCATCCCTGAAACAATGGTCAGTCATTTGCTCAAACCTAGGTGAAGAGCAGCCCCCCTGAAGCAAGCCACAGCCTCGTGGAGAGCTATTGCTAAGTTGCCTGGGGTTGAAAATATGAACATTTTCAGAGTGGGTGGTCAGTTCAGGTCAGGTTTAGGGTTGATTCACAGGAGCTAAATTAATCTGTAAAAAAGGACATTGCTAAACTGCAGCCTGAGGAGGAGGAAAGAGCGTTGGAAAAGAGTGTTGTGCACCAGTTATTGGGCTCTTACAAAGAAGCAGGCCAGGCAAGAGTCTGTGTTTCACCCTCAGATCCAAAAGCAAACTAAAAATGAGGGCAGAAGCGAAATACTGGTCCTGCTCAACCACATGGCAAAATCCTCCAGGCGTCCCTAGAGCATCCCCTCCCCAAGACCTCTTCCCCTCTGCTGCCACCGCTCACCTTCCCCTCTCAGCTGTGGGGAAGGGCATGGCTCAGGATGGGCAGGGAAATCTTCAGGGGCACCTACAAAGACTGTGGAACAGCCTCATGGGACCCTGGGGATCCAGCATCATCCCTTCCCCTGCAGTCCCAGGACCTCGGTCATGCAGCTGGTGGTTGCCAGCTGGTTGCTATTCTCAGACTAGTCTGAAGATGTAATTCAAAAATGTATTGAGATGGCATCCAGTGCACTCTTTGGACCTGTCATGCTAAAGAGTTAGGAGAATCCTCCAGAAGAAAAGCCTTCAAGTAAATCAAAGTGAGGCATCTACATGCTCTAAATCATGCAGAAAGCTATCAGAGACCAGGACTTACTATAGGTATAGCTACAGAAGAGGATACCAGATAAAATGGCCTTATTCTTCCTACATGATTTGCATGTGCCAGATGCTGGAAATGCAGAGAAGGACTGGAAGGGATGGCCAGGTGGTTACTGCCAAGATTACAGAAGGAATTTACTTGTTGGGAATAAAAATTATTCCTCATCTCTCCTGATCCCTCAGCCTGCCTGTCCCACCTCGGAACCACCATCACAGCTCTGCTGCTTCTCTGCCTTCTCTCAGCTCCCCATCCTTGGGATGGCAAAACCCACAGTTGCTGCACTGCTGGAAAGCCCTGAGCGAGTGCTGTGAGAGGCGCACACAGAAGCCCCATGAAAGGGCCATGAGTCAGATCAAAAAAAACCCTAGTGCACCCCCACTCCGGTGCATCCAGGTCTCTGCACCAGGGTTTGCACTGGGGAGGCACCTGCAGACAGGTATCTGTGTGTTTGGCCACCTTGGCTTCTCTGCCACTTCTGGCACTGCCAGTTCCTGGCACAGCAGAGGTGCAGAGAGCCATGATGAGAAACCACAGAAGCCGTGGAAGAAATGTCTGGGAAATGCAGCGTGGACCCAGGTTGGACTTCATGGTATTAGAAGAAAAAGTCACTATGATTAATCAAATATATCAATTAATACATGGAGAAGAGAAGGTGTACAGTGCTACTTCACAGCAGCCACAGGAAAGCAGGCTACTGCAGAATAGAAAACTTAGGAAAGGCTTTCCCCATTTCTCTCAAAAACATGTATTTATGTACAGTAGTAGGGCTTCTCTTTAAATCAATGCCATTGCTTTGTTCATTGGCTAATAAACTTACACTTGGAATTGCTTTGGTCTAAAGCTAGTCAGAAATGCATCCAGCAAACCCACACATACAGAAAAGAAATGAAAATATTTTTTTCTACATTATTATTAAAAGCTGAGAAAAACATTATTTGAGAATAAATAATGGCATCATTAAAAATAGTTTGTGGGAGGCTAGAAGTCTGGGCGGGAGGCGGCTGTTCTTGTTTATCAGTTTAGGTTTCCCCTCAAATCCAACTCTGCTTTGAAATGTAACACGTCATTAAGGAATTTGTGGTTACAAAGTACAGACACTTGCTCCTGACAGTAAGCATGGCCACTTCTGTTAACAGAGCAAAACCATAACCACTCCTTCCACCTTACCCCTACTCCAAAAGAGCAAAAAATCCTGATTAACAGCCAGGATAAATATAATATGGCAGCCAACCAAAACACTGTCCAATATGAAGTTTGGTCAAGCTATAAAACTGCCAGCCAAAAAAAAAAAGAACAACACAGAAGCAAAGCTTGATGCTGAATTTTAAGTTTAGAATAATAGTTTAAACCAAAGAAATATGAATCTGATAACCACTAAGGAAGGAGTCTGGGATTTTCATTAGTCACTTGCATGGAGGGGGGTGGTGTTGCTGGTGGGAGGCTGGATGCATAATAGCACAGTGGTGAAATGTAAAAAGGGACAGAACAGTTCAAATCCTGCAAAGGAAAAGGGAGGGGGGAACTGTATTTGTTTTTAAAGGCAATTTTACTTTAAGTTACACAAGTTTTGAAAGACTCACTGTTCTAGCATGTTCTAGGCTGGATCACTCTGGTGCAGCATAAAAGTTCTTATGTTTGTGTAAAGGGAACAAGTGTGCGCTCAGTCCCCACAGAAATTAATGAATTGTACACAAAGTCTTTTTTCCCCTCAACTCCTCAATTTTTAATTTTTTTTTAAGAAAAAGCCTGTAACCCCACCATATAATGGAAAGTCAAATGCCTCAAGGTAAATCAAATAATTAGAAGGATATTTCCTTTGCTTTAAAAATTTCACTTGGAAAAATCACCCAAAACTCTAAAGCTTCCAAAAAACTTGAAGGTGGTTTACTTGTTTTTTCTGGCTGAAAGGATCATTGCATAGTTTGCCCTTACGCATCTCAACTTTGTGACACCAAGGTTTTAGTCATGCTTAGCCTTTCTGAAAAATAATAGTAGTAATAACAGCAGTGGCAGATTTAACCACAAGCAGACGGGACATTGCCTCATGGCCCCTTTTCTGTTAAAAGTGCAAGTTATTTTGGTTGAATATTTGCTGCTCTGCAAGGGGCTTGAAAGCACTTATACATAACTCTTGGCACCAGTCCCACACCATAAATGGTATTTCCAGTGTAGCTAAATATGAATTGCTCACCTAGGCAGGATTAAATAGTTCGTTATCTGCTTGCTGCATGTATGTGTATAGATGTGTAGATTGAAGTGCAGATGTTCATTTTCCATGCACTGGCATATCTTTCATTTGGTCATAACTCACTGGTGATACGGAGTGTGATTGTTATCTGTGATTTTTGCAGTGAACCAGAGAAGTCCTCTCTTCTTCATGTTACACAGCATTGTGCCAGACTGTTTATGCACAATTTCCTAAAGCCCTAAAACTCAGCTCTGGTGTTTAAAGGCCAAAGTGAAAGCTGTTTTTAGTGGAAAGAAGCTGACATAATCTTTTTATTAAGGCTCTTTAGATATATTTTGAGGGTCTATTTAAAAGCAAAATCCATTCACACCTAATTAGTGAGATTTTTACTTAGGGAAACAAATAATATGATTTATAAAGGAAAAAAATCAGCTCAGGTTCTTTTTTTTGTGTGCGACTTATATTTTATGTAGTTCTTCTTATAAAACAAGACCTCACTGGATGCTCAGAAAGAGCAAACTAGGAACTAACAAGTTACATATGTTAGATAACATGCCACATGCAGTTGTGCTGATACACAGTGGGTTTGTGCAGCTCAGAGGAACCATTAGCTCCCTCTCACCTCAGACATCCTCAAAGGAAGTTATAAACACATCCTCAGATTTCTGATGACGACGTTATTTGATGACTGAGTGCTAGATACCATTACCTGTAGAGCCTTCATGTGCCTCACAGTGTCTGTTCTGTAAGTGATGGAGTAACTTGTACAAGAGGCAGTTGGTTCTGAGCATCAAAAGCACATAGGCTACTGTATTTAGATTTGTTGGATGTATCCGGAAGGTTCAGAGGTCCCTGCGTAACCCCTCATGGTACTCATTCATGCTAAACAATTCCATTTTTATAGATAATTTATGAAAACCTTTTCTACATCATTTTCAAAGTCATCCTATAGAGTTTAACATCATCCTACTATGGACCATTCCATGTAGGCATGTATTCTACTCATCCTCTATTCAATGCCATAGTATTTTTCAGCAAAGGGTTAGAGAGCAGTTTCTGTGTCAATACGTTCTCCTGAGTGGATGTTTCACAGCTTTACAGATGCAACAGGAATTTAAGCCATAGAAGATGCTACTGCAGTGCTGCTGACAAAACTCTGACCATAGTAACTTCAATCACCACAGGCAACAGTAAGAAAAGTGAGAAGTGGAAGAAAAAGTAGAGCATGTCCTGGGAAGATGGCTTGTCTCCAGGCTGTCATCTGGCACTCAACTTCTCCTCTAGCCTGACCAGAATGCAGGAAATACAAACGAAATCCTGGGAGCTGTGTCATGACATTATATGCCTTGTTTTCCTAATAAACTCTGCTCTCAAGCCCACAGACACTTTGTAGGAATGATGTTTTTCTTAGAGCATCTGGATCCCACCAGAAGCTTTTGAAGTGACAAATAAGTTATTGACAATGGCAGCTAAAGAGATGAGTGTTTCTGTCAGAGGGCTGCTGGAGATGATCAACATGATAAACCATTTCTCATTATCCCAAAACAGAAAGACTTTAGATGAGTGCTCTGTTCTTTTGTATCAACAGAGAGAAGGCACCAACGTGAAAGGACTACCAATATCAAGGACCAATAAAAGTTAAATAACAGTTACAGTAAAAATGTGTATATCTGCCCAGTCATGCTTTACCAGTGAGGCTATTAAGGCATCAGAGAGGGTTCGTGGGCATGGCCAAGGGTGGGGCACCATGCAGGAGGTGCCTGTGTGCAAGCTACATGTCTTCCTTAGCAGCTATGGAACATCTTTAAGATGCAGATGTTCATCATCATTCTGCAAGAGTTAGGTGTAAGTAAAGCCAAAGTTTTTCGGAAATCCTAGGTTATGTCTCTGACCACACCATCATCCTTTCTGCTAGGCCTGTTTGATTCAGGAATTTACCCCTTACTGTTTCAGGGACAAAAGTAATGAATGGTATTTTTATTTTAAAAGCACTTTGGAAAATATCTCCACTAGTATATACAACTGGTATAGCAAGGACACTAAGTATATTCACAGCCAGTGAACAACTTTCTTGGAAAACAGTTGCGGATGACAGTCATTCCACCCCACCCCCTTCTGAAAACCTGACACTTGGATAGCTATTTATCAAATATAACCCAAAGCAGCTGCAAACCAGATAGACTGAGCTGAACATGAGCTTCTGCTGAAGCTACTAGAAACTATGTCACTCGACAATCGCCTGACTGAAGGTAATTTTATAGGGCGAGCTGACAGGCCATGTACACTCACACTTCGACTACCCTGGGGCCAGCTCTTGCAAAAAGTGCAGCATCTGAAATTCCCACCAAAACCTCTATGGCACCAGGGTTTACAGTAATATTAGCATGGTCCTTCCATAGTAAGACAGGAGTTTGTATGCACACGTCTTCACTCTCTCTAACTTTTATGCAGGGTACACAGCCATGACAAGATGCTGAAGCTGTGAGTAAGGAGGCAGGGCTCTGCCTGAGGGTCCTGAAAGCAACGTGCAGGCTGAGTCTCATTTACCAGCTCCCCACCTACACCAGGGGCTGCATGAGGTGAAGTGTCACTGGAAGGTGGTGGCACAAGTTCCCTTTCACCTCCCCATCCCCATGGGAAAATTAATGCTCCGGTTGTTGGGAATGAACCTTTTGGGTGTGGGTCACCCCACAGATCTCTGACTTGCGCTTGGCCTTGGAGCTTCTGTGCTTTATGGAACAGCACAACAGAAGCCTATAATATTCCATATTGGTCCTTAAAGCACATAATACGCCCCCTTAAACCATATAATCCACCAAAAGCGTTAGTAGGATGATTCAGAGACAGCTAGAAATGCCAGAATTTGCTAGTGAGTGTTGGCATCTGATCCTGACCTGGGGGACAATCTCTGCTCTCCTCACAGTGCCCAGAAACCATCTATGGGCTGTATGAAATAGCACTGTGACAGCAAGGTCCACCTCCACATTTTTGCCCAGTTGAGCTAATGAGGACTGCACCTATTCAGACAATTTCAAGCACTGGGTGTTAAGAGAGCAGAGGTGAGTGGAGAATTTCATAGAATCATAGAATCGATCATAGAATGGTTTGGCTTGGAAGGGACCTTAAAGATCATGGGGTTCCAACCCCTCTGCCATGGGCAGGGACACCTCCCCTTTCACCTGGTTGTTCAAGGCCCCATCCAGCCTGGTCTTGAACACTTCCATTGATGGACCATCCACAACTCCCTTGGGCAACCTCTTCCAGTGTCTCACCGCACACATAATGAAGAACTCCTTCCTAATTTCTAATC
>NW_008607575.1:0-525 GCF_000691845.1 Merops nubicus | reverse complement strand
AAAGGCCCGAGAAGCCCTATGACAAATACAAGACTCCTCTTCACCCTGGATGAAAGGCCCGAGAAGCCCTATGACAAATCCAAGACTCCTCTTCACCCTGGACAGACTGTCCTAGTAACCTTACCAAATATGGGTAAGGTTAGACTAACGTTACAAACACCGGTGAACATGAATACTTGTTTTGCCACCGATTCAAATGGCAAGCAACATAAAATTAGTATCAATTGGTATTACATATTGAATAAAGAATACTCTGACAATGAATGGACAACTCGAAGAGTCAGGGGATGTTCTGACCTTCAAACCTGGGACTTATCACCCCAGGTTTGAAGTGCCAGAGGAGATACCTCAGCTATGGGGCCAAATAGCTAAGGGTACTCCACATTTTAACAATGCTCCTCTCTTTTGCCTTCGGGTTGTCATTCATTATAATGTATTGGCCATGAAATTATACACGCTGGATCGTGTGTATTTGTGTACATGTGTGTATGTGTATGCATGCTCATGTGTGTTTGTAAATATGTA
>NW_008607574.1:53485-62393 GCF_000691845.1 Merops nubicus | reverse complement strand
TGGTGCATGGGGTTATTCCTCCCTCTCTGCACTGGTAATCATGGTACCTCTGCAGGTGGACCCTGGATCCAGCCATAGCTTCTAGATGAAATGGGCCCTTGCCTATGTTGGCCACTGAGCCAGCTGGGCAAGCAAGCTGCTCTGCTGGCTACCACAGACAAGAGGGCAGGAGCAGCTATTTGGGCACGGTGGCTGGTTGGGTTCAGGGGCTGGAGGTCCTGAGTGACACATTCCCTCGTGCTGAGCTCTGACTGGGCAGATGAGACACGGGGATGGCACCACACCCACAGCTCTGAGGAAGGTGGAATTTCACTAACTGCTCAGCCCTGCCCTCCCCTGGCTTCCACCAAAGAGGTGGGAATGAAAACAGCATCCAAACCAAACCATCCAAACAGTTCCATTGAGCTCAGTCACCTTCTTCAGCCTCCCCTCAAACCAAAAATCATGTTTCCTACACTTACCCACTGAGATACTTGCTTTGAAAGCAGGATCTTTAATTCCTGAGATCCCCTCTATCGCTTCCTCCTCAATTAAGACCAGTCTGTCTTGCCTCAGAAATTGTTTGGTTATAGCACAGAGAATGATGATTTCAGGAGCAGATGGAGCAGGGAGTGGGAAATAAACAGGAAGATCAGAGAAACTCTTAAGAAACAAGGTTTCTCTTTTCATACAAATTCCCTCTAATAAGAGCAGTTGAGATCTGAACAGAGAACACCGTATGAGAAAAGCTGCTCAAAAGATAATTGTTTCTAAATATAATAACTCCAAATCTTTTCCAGCAACCATAAACATTTCCTTAAATATTCTCTTTTCTCCTCCATCTCTTGCAGTATCTCCCACTGACTTTAATAAAGCTCTGCATAACCAGCAGAGTTTGGGAAGCAGTTGAACCACCAACAGAAGTTTTGGGGAGGTAAAAAAAAAAACTTTCATGGCTGGCAGGTGTTTTGAAGAGCTTTTAGAAAGTTTAATTTGGTCGTTTTGCAGGCTGCCTCACATTCATGTGTAGCAGAGATCTCTCTGATGCTGTTCTTAGAGTTCTGTACCTACAAATGTGCATCTGCAAGGAGGGGGGTGCACACCCAAAAAAAATCACATTCTGCTCCTCAGATGAGAGAAATCTCTCAATTTGTGAAAGGAAATTACAATAGAATTACCTTTAAACAACTGGGTCCTTCCCATTTTTCTGTGTTTTTTTTTTTTTCTGTTTGTTTTTTTTCAGACCTATCAAAACAATAAACCAAGACATTAATTGGGAGGGTGCTGGAAATCATCGTATACCTTTTGGTCTTGGGAAGCTAGGAACTAAATTACTGTAATTGGCAGTTTATTAACAGGAAAATTATGCTAAACAGCTTCATGTTGCTGTCAGGAATTATATTGGGTAAGCTATGAAGATGGGGCCCTGGGTGTAACATTTGCATTTTCTCATTTAGAAAGAACAATGATAATAGATGAGTGAAGCATGTACAAATTATATACCAAGGAACATTTGCATGGCTGTAAAAAGGCTGTCTTGATACCAGGGTGATTAAACCTGTTATTCATTAAGTTACAGTAGAGACTAAGGGGGAAGGGGAAGTGGGGAACACGTTGACTTTGTTCAGAGGCATCTATAAAATGAACTCCAGTCCAAACCACTTGAATCTCAAGCAGAACTGGATTGTAAGAGGTTCTGATTATATTTCCTTTGTTATGCAGTGCTTATTTATGCATCAGGGGGGTTTTCCTGTCTTGGATGAGGTCTGAAGATGGGATGATGACCACCTCTGTTGTTACCCACATCTTTAATTCAGCTGCCACCTCCTTGAACCATTTGCCTTGGTCCAGAAACCTTTTTTTGGATGCTTTTCTCATTTTACCAGCAGTTCCACTCCCTGTCTTGATGTCTTAGCAGCTGGCATTCTGCAAAGAAGGATGGATTGAAATATCCCCAATACCTGTAAGCAAGGGAAGGTAAGAGCAAAGCAGGAGAAAATTGGGTTGTTTTAATGCCCTGATGGAAAGCAACAGGGACAGCACACTAAGTGACATGGGCTGCCTCTAGGAAACCAGGACACTGTGTCCTGCTCTCCATTTGTACTTGGCTGTCTTGTCTCCTGGGAATCTCTGAAGCACAGAGAGTTCAAATAAGTTACTCAGGAACTCCAAAAATTGACTGGCTGGAGGAGAAATTTGTCAGCTTAAACAAACCATCACTAGAATTTGAAAAGCCCCTGGTAAAATAACAGTTTCAGAAGTCATCATTCTGGACCACAGTCTGCAGGCAAGACCCAAACTGCTTCCTTAGATCATTATTTATTTACAAAGGTGATCTATGGGAAGTTTAAGGACATGGGGCTGGGAAGAATGGAACAGGTAAAGCCACAGTGGTGGTTCTTCAGTACAACCCTCTTGACATGAGGGAAAACAGATTATACCCATCATTTCTGTAGCAGCCTTTTACATCCCTGAAAACACTTAAAATTTCTACCCTGGCTTTCTGCCCTTTGGCTTAGGCAAAGCCAGTGGAGACCCACACATCAATTCAGTGCCACTGGCTCCTGTCAGAGGGGGAACAACTATTAAATGCTGCTTCTCAGAAAAACTTGGTTGTGGCTCAACAGAGGCTATTTGGTACATTTTTGGTGGCACCCCTGAGGTGTAAATAGCTGCTGTAAGCTGGAAGAAGGGCTGTTAGAGGGTTTTGGTGCTGGGAGTGATTCAGGAGCTGACTGTACTCAGCTCAAAGCTGCTGCAGGATGCCCTCACCACACAGCTCCAGCCCAGTGAATTATTTACTACCAAAGAGGCATCTGACAAATCTGGCCTCATTTTTCCCCTTGTGGAATATCCTCCTCCATTGTGTCCTTCAAAAATAAGTCACTTTTCAATTAGCTTTTTGGACTGGGACTGCCCCAGCCCCTTGGCTCCTTGCTGCTCAGAGCTTGGGGGGCTGGTCTGACTTCAGCACGACGTCTCCTTCTGCTGCCCAAGTCACCACACGTTGCCTTGGTGTGCAACAACTTGCACATCATCACGTAGAGCTCACTTTCCTTGCATAATTAGTTTAGAATCAGATACCAACATCTTAATTAGGCCTGACCCCTGGAGGATTTGACTGAACATCATTTGCCAGCTCCAAAATATGGTTACATCCACGCTGCAAATGTCCTCCCAGCAGCTGGAGTCTCTCTGTGACTAATTTCAATGTCATCCTCCTCCTCTTATCATACATGCAGTGCAGAAATCCCTGGGATGCTGCTGCAGCCCCTCACCCCTGACCACCCTACACCCAGCTGCTCTCTCATTGCATCCCTATACCAGGAGCAAAGTTGGGGATGCAGTCACTGAAAAGAACCTACTTAGCTAAACTAGGCTGACCTGTAACAGGAGACTCATCCTGGACTCATCACCTCATTATATTCCCTGCAGATTTCCTGGGGAATATTTCCCAGTCCACGCTGAGCTCCTGGATATCACTACTAGCCAAGCTGAGCAACCTCACAGCTCACCAAGGGCTTCAATCACACCTTTATCTCTAGGAAAGGCACCAAAAGCAGCAGCTGGGGAGCAGTGGAGATCATAGCCCGTGTGTGGACCACATAAAACATCACCAGCATTTCTAGACATGAAACATTCCACCAGGGATGATGGCTTTGAGCAGGGCTGTATCACTCAGCAGCAGGCAGAGCCTGTTCCCTGCAGCACAGCACAATTTTACTCCAAGGAAAGCAGCCCATACATTATTCAAAGAATTTACTGTTGTTTTTTTTTTTTGAAATACTGCTGGATAGGAAGAATGAAACACGTGTCAGATGTTAGCCACGACATTTAAAATGCTACTGGAAGAGGTGCAGCTAGAGCAGCAAGGGGAGTGATATTAAAGAATAAAGTAGCATCTATATTTTACAGGGTATTTTTTAGTTTGAGGTTTAAAGTAGCTTTTAAATGCACTTTTTTTTGCCATTTTGAAGACCCAAACCCAACCTCTAACTACATAACATAGTACCCTCATTTTTGCAGCTAATGCACATAAACAAAACCAAGCTCATCAGCCAAAAAAAAACCTCCCTAGATGGTTTTGGGAAAAATTAGCATTCAGCCCAGGGAGCAGAGGCAGGCTGCTCTCACTATCTGAGGCTGTGGGAGCCCTGCCATGAGTACCCACAGGTATTTAGTTGTCATTTCACTCCCATGGAAATTCCTCTAGTTCCTGAATACACAGAATTACCTGGGAACATAGAGGCTGGGTCATTTTTTATCTGATGTCCTCTCTCTTGACACTTTGCAGCAAAGGCTGCACTGCACAAGAGGAGTTCAATAACTGCCTTTAGCAGGGAAGAGCAATTCTACATTTGGAAGAGAAGAGAGCACAAATAAAAGAGCCAAAGAGCCACAAAGATCTTTTTCAGAAGCCAAAAAGTAGCCCTGATTTTAAGTGTGGCAGTCAAAGGGATGGAAGCATCCCCCACTTACTACCTCAAAAATGGAAAGGAAAAGGTGTGTTTATGTTATTGAAAACTTTAGCAGGGAAGAGCAATTCTACATTTGGAAGAGAAGAGAGCACAAATAAAAGAGCCAAAGAGCCACAAAGATCTTTTTCAGAAGCCAAAAAGTAGCCCTGATTTTAAGTGTGGCAGTCAAAGGGATGGAAGCATCCCACACCAAAAATGGAAAGAAAAAGGTGTGTTTATATTGAAAAGACTGCTAGAAAGTCTTCCAGTTGGCTGAATCTTAGTTTCCTTTATTAATTAACATTTCAGCTATCACAAGGCTCCACATTAAAGCCAGAGTTACACACAGAACACAAACACATCCATGGGCTTACACAAGTATGATTTTAATCACTTATAGCATTTTTTAAAAGCCCTTTCTGCAGAAAAATCTGTGATAAATCATATTTTAATTAACTTCATATTAAAACTTGAATCAGGGGATCCTTAAGGTTGGAAAAAAACCTTTAAGGTCACCAAGTCCAACCATCACCCAACACTACCATGACCATTAAACCATGTCTCCAAGTGTCATGTCCATACATTTTTTGAACCCCTCCAGGGATGGGGACTCCAGCACCTCCCTGAGCAGCCTGGACCAATGTCTCACCACTCTCAGGAAAGAAATTTGATGACACAAAGATCCTGGAAGTGATCTCTGGAGCCTGTCAGCCTCTAGCATAGCTCACCCAAAGCTAGTGCCACCTTTGTCTTCTCCAAAAAACCAGCTAACCTTGCCCCCAGGATGATACTGGATTGATCCCAGCAGCCCACAGGGGCTCTGCCCAGCCCACACCAGTCCCATCCTGAGCTCCACCAGGCAGAGACCAGAGCAATCCCTGCTGCTCTTCCCCACTTTGCTCCCACCCTGCTCCCAGCTTCCCGAGCTGGGTTGTCACATCCCACCCCAACAGGCACAACCCACCACATTGAAAGGCAACACCCCTGTTGACTTAGGAAGAAGGGGATTAGGACCTGTGGTTTCTCATTTTATTTGGAGTGTTTGCAGAAATCTCTTGTTATAGTTACATTATTTGTACATGCATTAGCCCTGGGATGGGCTGTGTAATTAGTTTCTGTCAATAATAGCAGCTGATGAGCCTGTTCAAATCCACACTGCCTTGCTCTTAACTTCTCATCTATACACAAACATCCTCTCATCCAAGAGGAAGAGAAAAAAGAAGTTGCCTTACTCAGAAAATCTTCAAATACAGCCACACACCCCCCTCCACCCATTCCCAGCTTGGATTTCCACGGACTTATAAAAGAATAAAAGTGGTTGAAAATGCTCCTGTAACATTTTAGTGCTCCTCACTTAGTGTCTTTGCAGGGGGAGCCTTCAAAGCTCTGCAGGGACTTTGCCAGCAGATTCCAGCTGCTTGCCACAGGCTCGGACCCAGCTAGCCACAGCTTGGGGTTTGATTTGTGGCACCCATCAGGCAAGGTTATGGAAATGTGAAATCTTAAAAACAACTCTGGACCTATAAAGAATTTAACCACGTCCTTAATTTTACACAGTGTCAGGGCAGGAGATTTAAAAAGCAATAAACAAACTTGTTACTGCAATAGAATCGAAGAGGAATCATAAACTCACTAAAGTTACCCAGCTAAAATATGGTGTGGAGAATGGACAATGGCAACATTTATTCAATAAAACTCATTTATATGTAAAAGATTGAATAAAAATATATACTATTATGCAGCCACAACAAATTATGAATTAAAAAAAGCATGGTCTATGGGCAAGATGGTTTATATTATGCATGCAAACATCACAGAGATCCAGGCAAAGGTGCCAACCACATGTCAAATCAAGCCCTAAACTGCCTGAGAGGTGATGGGAATTGTGGCACCAGCCACACAAAGGATGACATCCTAATAGTTTTTTGTAATAAGCCAACTGCTAAAGCTATTGCTATTTACTATTTGTCTCTTTCTCTGGAGATATAAACCCAGGCCTCTATCTGCTTCTGAAATCTAAATATACAAAGGCATTTTCTTCCAGAAGGATGGAGTATTAATCCTGATGCCTGGGTCAAATTTCAGCCTGGGTAATTGCTTTCTGCTAAGACATAGTTAAACTTATAGTTTTCATTTAAAGATGCTTCTCTAGACTGTTGCCTGTGCTGCACACAGTCCCTGTATTCTTTCAAACAATCTGGCAATCAGAATTTTAACATTATTTGCACCCTGAAGTTTACCTCAGCTACCAAAATAAAGACTTTAGCTAATAGGAAAGGTCACATTTACTTCCCCTGCCACGAATTTGACCCTGGTATTTTGTGATACCTAAAAAATAACTTGTGGTTATTAGACAGACTACCAACAGGTAGAGAAGTGCTACAGAAGAAATAGAAATAGGGTTTTCTATTGAACCATGTCCCCAGGGTTAATCCTGGGACTTGGCTCAGGGGAACAGCACTGCAACAGATGTTGGGAGGGCACCCAGACAGGTTTGCAGTTGTGTTAACTACCTACCTTCTGGCAATCAATCAATTAACTCAAGGTGAAAAACTAGGGAAGACAAGTCCACAGATAAGAGTAAACAAACTGGGCTGGACTTGTGGAGGAGAAAGAGAAATTCCATTTCCAGGGCTGTCAGAGGGGTTTAAATGATCACTCTGGAGAAGAGTTTTCTTTTTTCCCCCCTTTGTTTTTCTTTATTTTCTCCAGGCTGAGGCTTTCCATAGATCTTCTCATTGATCTGAAGTGGCCAGGGGCAGAAAAAAAAGCCAATTTTGGCTGCATTATCCTGTCTCCCTTCCACTGTAGCTTAACACAAAGAGAAATGCCACCCACACCCCAGGATGAATCCGTGCCAAAGGCTTCCCTCAGAATGCAGGATTCGAGCCAGGCATGTCAAATCTGAAAGTCAAATGCTCCCAAAAGCAGCAGAGGGAGAGACCCTGAGCTGGTACCAGCCCTTGCACTCCTCCAGGCAGAGGCTGTAGGTGATGCCCCTGGGCAAGAAGATGCAGAACTCACCCATGTACAAATGGTGTTGAGGTCTGGATGGTTTTTTTCCCCCCCCCATGCCTCTGTTTATTTTTTTCAATCTGCAGAGGCGTTTATTTCCAGGCTCCTGTTCCTTTATTTGATAGAGAACTTGAAAATAAAAGCCCCCATTACATCAGGCACAGGGGAAAGCTGGGGCACTGCCCCACAGGCAAGCCAGCAGCTATCCACGTGTAGGGGATCTGGTATAAAAACATTTCCTTTTCTGCTTCTAAAGGCTCTGGCAGCAGCCACTGAGGGAGCTGCACTTGTCCAATTACATTTAGAAAATGCCTCAAAACCAGAATATATATATATTTTTTTAACATAAATACTCTTTCTCCCTCCAGCCCTCCCTCCAATGAACTAAAGAACCTTTTTCCAGGAATCAAATTTGCCTTTATGGGATGAGTTCAAACATTTTGTGGCCAAGGAGCACTCACCTGCTGCCTTCCAGCTCCCACCAAATCCCAGGGGCAGAGGGAAGAGTTTAGTGGGAGAGGACCCCAAACCCTCACCCATGATAGGTGATGCCCAGTCCCCAAGTGGAAAGAGGGTTTGGGGGCTGCTTCTTTCTTTGGAAGCTGGAACAAGAAGAGCCATTTATAAACCTGTCCCTGCTGGTGCCTTTACTGAGAGGTTATCTGGTTTTCCTTTCTCTGGCTCTGCATACAAGTAACACAAAGTACATCAGGGTAGCCATACAGTGTCATTTTTGTAATTAAAGCTCCTGACACAGACTTTCCTATTTAACCTGCTGTATTGGAGCTGCTCTCTGTTCTTCCTTTAATGTAGCTGCTCATCTCTCAAAGATCTTGGTTGTGTCTCACAAGCCAGCTGGAGGTGGACTCTTCAAATAGAGTCAAAGAAAAATCGACGTGGGGAAAGTTAACTAAACTTTAACTCAAAGAAAAGTTCCCTCCAAGGTTTGGAACAAATATTGAGACCTGTTTTATTACAAAGGTACTCTTGCCATATTGCCAAGGGCTTATTCCTGGCTTAACACATCCACAGTTAATCTCTGGGCCCAGAAAAAAGTCGAAACCTGGGAGAAAAAGCGAAAACCGATCATCATAAATGTCACATTAAATCAGAAGATCATAAGTTGCAAAGCAGAAGATCAGATTTTTCCTGTATCTTCCTTTAATCACAGCATTCATGCTGTAGACTGCAACACAATGGGGCCGTCCACGTTCAAACAGGAACAGCTATAAAAATATCAGACCGACCAGATCAAGAGATGCTTCTGGGGGAAAGTAAATTCAGATGAAATGAAATCTATAATGTGCTTTGCCTGCTGAGGATCCACACGTACAGAAATGGATGCTCAGGCTCAACCCTATATAAATGCCATTGCACAAACGATCCAAGCAATTTCTTATTGAATTATGATAAAAACCATATTCTTTTGCTGATGCCTTTTGGCAGATGCTGGTGTA